>NC_051177.1:53263234-53392934 GCF_013339695.2 Rhipicephalus sanguineus
TGGCCGCACAGTCGTAAGAGTGGACAGGATTGTGTTGAACCAAAGACGATCGCAGACTTGACACGAATGACTTAATAATAATAATAATAATAATAATAATAATAATAATAATAATAATAATAATAATAATAATAATAATAATAATAATAATATCTGGGGTTTAACGTCGCAAAACCAGGATATGATTATGAGAGACGCCGTAGTGGAGGGCTCCGGAAATTTCGACCACCTGGGGTTCTTTAACGTGCACCTGAATCTAAGTACACGGGCCTCAAACGTTTTCGCCTCCATCGAAAATGCAGCCGCCGCGGCCGGGATTCGATCCCGCGAACTTCGGGTCAGCAGTCGAGCGCCATAACCACCAGACCACCGTGGCGGGGCGACACGAATGACCAAATTCCAACGAAAGGAACTCACGTTGAAACCCTGCGTCGGCGCCACCGGTAGAAGCCCGGGCTCGCTTCGCTTCTCGGTAGGCTAGATCTTGCCGTCGAGCACGCATGTAAATTGCATGCCTCTCGCGTATACGACCCCTATGTTCTAGATCACGCCAACGCAGTCTGTTCTGTTAAAATTCCATGGCCACGTTTTCCCGATCTGGTCGGCGCCATCGATTTCGTTCTCGCGCAGCGGCAAGCCTCGCTTCTCGGATCGCGGCTTCTTCCTCAGAAGTGCGATTTAGTTGAGTATGGTTAGGTGCGAGCTGCAGACTAGCTTTTGTAATTGAGAACGGCGTTGCTTCTGTTGCGTTCTTCATTTCCAGTGGACCAGTGGTGGGTAACGGGATTTGCCTAATTCCTGTGGTACATACTCGTTAAGATGATGAAAGTTTTCTGCGATCGACAAACACGGAACGATTTGCTAAACAGCTTCGCTGTTAACAATTAAAAAAAATTGGCCACGTATCTGCGTGCTTCGCTGCAAATGTCGTGTAAAGACGATAGAAGAGGCGCTGTGTGAGATATGGACGCCATCTGGCAATACGTCGAGAAACATGAGTGCTGTGTTGCGTGCTGGTAGTCCCGGCGCAGCAGCAGGCGAAGACCGGTGGTGACCAACGCGACCGGCGGGGACGCCAGCCAGCCAGAAAACGCGGTTTGGCGCGAAGCGCTGAAGCAGAGAAACGTCCGCACTCAACGAGTACTCTGCACACACTCTTTTATTTACACGTCGCCTGGGTAAAACAGGAACGCCAGAGCGGCGCCCACAACCGGCAGCCTGAAGGCCGCCCACAACGCTGCTTTTTCATTTTTTAAATATTTTTTTTCACCTTCTTGGCCTCCTCAAAACTAAAGTTTTTCAACACCAACCCATGGCATTCGTACAGTGCAATACAGAACCGAAACCGAAACACAACAATGAGCTCGTGCGAAGGGCACGGAGGAAGGCAAATTTCAGCGCAGTCGCATTTTCAGCTTTGTTGAAACAGCGCTCACTAGACGACGACGAAGTAAAAGAAGGCACAGGACAGGCAGCGCCTGTCCTGTGCCTTCTTTTACTTCGTCGTCGTCTAGTGAGCGCTGTTTCAACAAAGATGAACGCATACCAACTCGCTCAAGCTTCCATTCTTATGCATTTTCAGCGCAGCTTAAGAAACTAGGGTCCTTAAAATTACGTATGTATGCATTTTCTATTAAAGAAACACGCCACCTAATACTTACCTAGTGATGTTGCACCTCAGATATGCATGATATTTACTTTTTGATCGACAACGTTCACAAGTATGAACAGCCGTACCAGTTCAAGACGGCTGGCCCTTGGGCAAGTGGTTCAACTTTGGCCTAGTGGCTGAATCGAGGGACGTGCCGACAAACACAAAGACAGACAGAAAGACAGACCAAAATTTCTGCTTTTAAGTTCCCCAAGAAAGACTATCGTCTTTAAAAGTCCAGCCATATACACGAAGTGAATGACGACTGAGGAGCTGGCTCGGAGATAATCGGGTAAACCGTGAATGCTCCGTACAATTCCTCTACTCTCATATAAAGATGTCACACGTTGTTATAATAGCGATTGTGGTCAGGTTGTTGTCGAACCACAAGCGGTCGCAGACCATGCAGCTGTGGCCGAATTTGTGGTAGAGGAAATCGCGCTTGAAGCGCGCGTCAGCGCCATCAACTTCAGGTAGCGACCGCTTTCGGCGCTTGGCCGCTGCATCCCGCGCCCGTACCTCTTCGAGATTCTCTTGCCGCCACTTCCGCCTTGCTTCGGCTTCGCGGGCTTGTATCTCTGGCTCCGCACGACACTGACGTCTCTCTGCGGCCTCGCGAGCTCTCACCGCAGGGTCTTGGCGGTGAGCCCGCGCTGCTGCTGCCTTGCGAGCCCTCCGCTCCGGCGCCTTGTCTTCTTCGTTCATGTTAATAGTATCGAGGCGCACTGCCGGAGTGGAGAGAGCGCCGCATGCTACAGTTGGCTATACTATAAGTGGTTTCGCCTGTGTTATTATCATCAAGGCTCTCGAAGAACAAGAGGAAGACTTCTCTTTCGCGCAAGCGTGCGCATCCTACAGTTGGCTATGCTATATGTGGTTTTGCCTGCATTAATGTCATCATCAAGGCTCTCGAAGGACAAGAGGAGGAGGAGGAGGAATAAACTTTATTGCTGAGGAAGACTTACCTTTTGCGCGAGCTGCGCCTGTAGCGGTCGCCTCTGGAACTAAGGTTGCGCTTACGGCGCGGGACTTTGCCCCAGAACCTGGCAAACCAGCTCCTAAAGGCCTTGTCTGACGACCAGTACTCTCAAAATACAATTTTTAACAGAGAAGCTGCTCTAGCTCGGCCTAAAGTGTGCGGGGTGCGTGACCATGCCCGAACACTATCATCATCATGAACGGGTATGTGCCACAGAATTTGGACAATACCAACTACTCACCGCTACGGCGTGACCTGTAATAACCATGAGAACGAGTACAGAGAGAAAATATAATCATCATGAATGAATATGTGCCACTGAATTTGGGCAAATCCCACTACCCACCGCTACTGCGTTGCCTGTAATAACCCTGAGAACGAGTACAGAGAGAGAGAAAGAAAGAGAAACAGAGAGAAGGAAAGAAAGACAAAAAAAGAGAAAAATTCTTGCCGAAGAAATATTCTTCACGAGACGGGACTCGAACCCGCATACTCTCGATCCCAAGGCCAGCGTCCTAACCACTCAGCTATCCAGGCACTTTTTTTCTTTATCCTGACGAATCTAGAGCACATGCTCTGGCGGTGCCCCGCGTTACGTGGCCGTGCAGTCATCCCGCCGTCAAAATGGGAGGCTGCTATTACCAGCTCCGGGCTCGAAGAGCAGTCCAACGGGCCCGCGACGCAGCAGAGAGACTTGGTCTTTCTGTTCCGACGTGGGAGCGGCCCGCAACGTTCTAGAGCGCGTTTCGAGGGACCAAAATAATGTTTATTCATGCACCCATCCATCCATGACATTTATTAGAATGCGTATTGAAAAAATCTCACACAGTATCACACAGAGTTAGTGTTGCATTTACATAGCGACGTTAAGCGTACAAGCACTGCTAAGGAAGAAACTCGTGAAAGCTAATTTAAAGTCCTATATATTCCAGGGAGAGTTCTTCATAAATTTGTTCACAGGAAAAGTGGCCAGGCTAAGTACCTCACCAAGTCCGGTGTAACGTCAAGTTCGTCGTAAACATCCTTTAAAGGGGCCCTGCAACTTTTTTTGAGCAGGGTCAAAAAGCACTGCCAATCGGTAGTCGAGGCTCCCGAGAACACGTGAGCCAAATAATATTGGCGGCGAGGAATTACGGAGTCGCCCTCTATCGGACGCGCCTCGATTGCGTGCTAGGCAGGATGCCGCCGGCGCGCGCCCCATAGGTTTTGCTGTCGGCGCTCTACAAAATCACCTCGCGGAAGCCCTCCGGGACATTTCTGCAGGTACTTTCAAAAAGAAATATGTTGTTTCCTGTCAAAAAAATAATTTTCGACGAACAGAAAGCACAAGATAGTCTATATTCGCTGTCTCTCTGCAGAAAACCGAGCACCCACTTCACGCGGTCACCGCGTTGGAGACCCCTGAACCGGCTTCTTGCGTGAAAGGTATCACTCGCTGAGTGCAAAATATGTGAAATATCTCGTTAGAGTAGACTGCCTGTATAACCAAACGGAGCCTAACAGAAAGAAGCCTCAAGCCAGCGATCGCACGGGTTCGCGACGACTGACGGTGCCTCTGCATGTATGAGCGTCTGCATGGATGGATGGATGGTGAAACATTATTAAATATATGTATGCTCGTATATAATGATGGTTTCGCTTTTGCTACGAGCGCGTTTTGGCACCGCGCTGTGAACTTTAGGCCGCAAAATATGAGAATTTGTCAGTACACAAAAAACTACTGTTGCGCGGACGCTATCAGAGCAGTTCAAAATCAATTTCGTTACAACTATACGGCTTCGGTGCGCATAGCAACTTTGTGATGTGCTTCCCGACGATTCAGTTTTTTTTTTTCGGTCTAAATACGTGTACGTTTCAATGTCATTTGACAAGTTGTCTTGCACTGCGTATTGATCGGTCTTCTCAGCGGGCAAATACCGCTGTTTCTGTTTCTTTATTCAGTGCATTTGCTTCGTTTGGTGCTCACACAAAACGCGAGCAAATGCGACGCATTTTTTTAATGCTCCTTGATTATCGTTCCATTTGCATTCCAGTGAACTTGCCGCTCTCTGTCATCAACATATTCATAGACCAAAGCTTCGCCACTTCGAGATTGCTGGTGGAAGGAGAAGTAGTCTACGAGACCGAGCATGTATAGTAGCATGCAACGTTAAGGAAAAGAAAGAAAATACAGTAACGTTCGCAGGACTTGTTCTGCAAACGTCGGCTGTGAACTAGGACCCACATGAACTTGACATAGCGGTGAATAAAATAGAAGTTATTGCAGCAACCGGCAGCCGCAAAACAAGATAGTAAATATTTGACGATTACCCCAGCAATTTTGGCAGCAGTGTCGTATTTGACGCCAAGAGGGTGGCATCTTTCCCACGTAAATAAATGAGGCTCCAAGAAAAAACATGGGATTGGAGAGGCCCAACGTCAGTTTGAGAGTGACACAAATAAATTTGTGTTTGCGTCAGGGGAACGCAAGCTTGACTGAAAAAATGTCATTGCCAACATAAATGCAGCACACAGCCGCAGCATTTGACTCTCTCGCTATGTACGTGCACCAGTAAACGTCGCGTGCTTATGAAGGCGAAAGCCAGATGCCTCTTCAAGCGGGAAGATTGGCCGTCGCGGCGTCAAGACGAGTGACGCAAGAAATATTCGTCACGTGATGAGGTCAACATATGACGTCATCATGACGTCACAGACCTCCTAAATTTGTAACTTCATTATGGCAGCATTATGACGTGACATAACGTTATGTCACATGATGACGTATTCACACGACATGGTCCCTTTGCATTGCCTCCGTGATCGGTGATGGCGTTATCATATGACGGCCCCATGAAGTCACAGATCGCCAAAATATGTAGCGTCATTATGACGTCACATAGCATCACGTCACATGATGACGTATTCAAAGTCATGGTCGCTTTGCATTGCCTCCGTGATCTGTCACGGAGGCCGTGCAAAACCACGTTAGGTGCAGAACGCTTTTGGAGGGGGCGCGGGAGAATCAATACATCGACTGACAAGAAGAAGAACATGGCTTTCGCCTTCGAGTCATCTTTGGCGAATGCATAAGGGACCCTGTGAGTTTTTTAATTCTACGTATCTAAACAATGACTTGCGCATCTGCAGCCGATTTTGTGGACTCTGAGCACGGGGCCGACGATCAAGAGGTCGCACGGGAGGGTTCTGAGATGGTATCGCACGTGGTAAAAGGTAGCGCCTTTTCCATCCTGTGGCAGATAAACATCATTTCTCTGCGGGAAGCGCGCGTGAGCCATCGTCTCAGTGCGCGCTGTCTGCTACTCACCGAACATCGCAGGCCCGACGCAGTAACAAAAGTCTTCGTCGCGGAAGTGCTTGTTGCACACAAGACTCGTAGCCGATGGCTACTTGCCGGTTTTTAGCTTTACAACCCATGCTTCACGCAGTTTCTTCGGTTACCGGTGCAGGCTGACACTGGGCTCCGTTGCGTAAGCCCGGCACTGCGGCACCGAGCGGTAGAGCCCCGTGTTCGTCGCCTTCGGAGGCAGCATCTCTTTAAAATGGTTTCAATTGAGCAGAAAATGCGAGAAAACTTCCGTATTTGAACAGACCGCAGCGCATGTGGTACTTGAAACTCGTTTTCAAAGCACGCGGCAGCGCTCCACAAGCAGCCGACGCGGCCGCTGAGACCACGTGATCCTGCCAAGCACGTCACGCCGACGGTGGCGCCGGCGTTTCCAGTGGTGGGCCTCGAGGCCAATAGCGAAGCGAGCGGCCTGGAATTTACAATAAATTCTCAAATTCAGCTGATGAAAATCGCTCACTCTTCTCTCGACAAATGATGCATTAGTTCGCATTATATGACGCGATTGTCGGCAGTTCCACCATTGGCTGATGTCATAATCAAGATAACACCCTCATTATTACCTTCGTTGTTAATTTTGAGTTCAATGGGTAGATAATATGTATGTTTCCATTGTGTTATGCCGTTAAAACACCGAACAAACATTATTATTAGCACTTCTGATCTCACCGACAGCTCGTCTGCTCGTAGTTGCGTGGTTGCGTTTTCTTCACCATGCGCAGTGCCGAAATCGTGAATATTTCTGTGCTTTTGACCATCGCCGGTTGCCGTTGAGAGTGGCAGCCGTTCGAGTGTTGCCTCGTCAGCTGGAAACTGCATTGTCGGCACGTTCTCACGACCGACCGAGGCAGCGGTGCAGCATTTATTTCTCCGATAACTATGCTGGCGCCGGCTAGATTAGGATACATGTGTTCGCTGTATGGCGAGAGTCCCGTTCAATGTCTGTTCAGTATGTCATCGAGCCGTACCTCGGCGTATCCTCCCCGTAGTCTCAGTTCCCGAGAAACCGCGACACAGCAACCCAGCAGACTCGCATTTTCACGGTAGCTGCAGACAGCCGGGGGGTGGGTCCACGCCGGCCCGATGCCCCACGATCCTTTCTTGTAGTTTTTAGTTCTTTGTTGTCAGCCCGCACTCGCTGTGCGCCCGCATTCGAAGAGCAAACAGCATCGAGGTACCGCCACTGGGAGAAGGGTGCACGCAGCTTTGCCGTGTTGAATACGATTCAAGCGCGAGCAGTGCCACGAGGCGGTGTATCGGAGTGTGGGTCGAAACACATCTCAGCTGTCATTAGTTCCAAACGCGCATGCAGGTTTGCGTCCATGGTTGGCAGAGCGATGAAAACACTACGGCAGTTCGAGGTGCACACCCAACATTACCAAACCGACTCGCAGTTTTCAAGCACGCGCGATACACGGTGCGATGGGCTCCGCTCGACGACGACCACGCAAGCCGACCGGAAGTGGCGCCACAGACCACGTGGTTGCGCCGAGACACCAGAGAGAAAAAAATGAAGAAAAAGAATGCTGCCGACGCTGACGTAACTCTTCGGCGCCTCCTCGCACCTCCGTCCTCCCTCCCTTCACGCCCCGCGCAGCTTTCCGCGCGCTCGCAGCGTTGAGTAGAGGAAGAAAGCTGCGGAACGTGATCTCTACAATTTGGTAACACCACTTAGACTTGACGGATTCGAAAAATTTTTGCGGCATATGACTCGTGAAGAGTCACACGTCAATAATGAGACTATTCCAATGTAACTAAGAAAGGTGTTGCAGGGCCCCTTTAAGTGAACACCCATTTGTAGAAATGTGGGTGTGAAGAGGTGGTCGGCTCTGCGTTACGGTTTTGCATACGTGTCTTCTACAAACTATGCACACCAATAAGAAAAAAATTGCAGTTAATTTGTACCTTGCTCGTAATCTTATGCCAACATCTCTTGATGAAGTGCCGTATGGTCGGCTTTCCAGGCACGCTAGCAGAGCATAGCATGGCCTTGTATAGTATAGTGTAGCAAGGGGGTATGAAAGGGATGTGAGCGTGAGGAGGAGAGATGTGATGGTGAGGAGGGAAAGGAGGAGGGGAGAGAGTAAAGCGTAGCACAGAAAGAATGAGAGAGAGTGAAATAGAATGAAAGAAATGCTGAAAGAAAAAGAAAGAACATCACCGAAAGAGAGCGAAAGAAGTAGAGAGAGAGAGAAAAAAGACAGAAAGAAAGAGGAAGCAAGCATAGTGTCCTCTAGCGACCAGATACCGCACCATCTGGCCAAGCTGCGAATGCACAGTAGCTAAGCCACGCCCATCGATGGAGACATCACGCTCAACCTCCGCTCTATAGGCTTCCCAAGCATCGCTAAGTGGCGCTGCTGCTCTTGACAGGCAGCGCCATCTCTGGCAGAAAAATAGAAACTGGCAGCATGCAACGAGCGTTCTCCGTTCTCGACGCCGCGCCGCCGCTCGCTTCCGCGCACGTGCAGAGCTCTCGCGGTACATTCGTGTCGCCTCACAATGTACCGCCTGCAGCGTCGCTTCAAAAAGATCTCCGAGCTGGACAGGCACTTCCGAAAAGCGAACTTGATAAATGGAGAAAGGCTCGTCAATCACGTTTAAGGTGAAGAGCAGACGATCGACGAAAACGACGCCCGACTCAACGCGAAATGCATTTTTAAAGTCGCGATAACACCCTGTGCGACGTATACCTCGATGTACGACTCATGCTGCCATGTTGAAGATACGTAATGGCCCACATAAACTGCGAAATGAAGCCGTGCACGCTATCGATGTTGTGCGTTGTGGAGTATGAAGCATATGATTATTGTTTCGATATGGCATGCTTGCAGTAGCATCCGTGTACTTTCGTGAACAAATGTTTGCGGCGTGCGAAAAAAAAAATAAATTATACGGCCATGGTACTAGAAAAGCCTGGGAAGGTTAAAGTCAAGTCCTCCGTGCCGCTGGAGCTTCACCCGCCGATTTAGACGCGAGGCAGATAGCTGAGCTTTCACCACTGCGAAGAAAGGTGAACTGCTCGCCTCATTTTTTCGGCTCTCGCGTCATGCTTGCACTCTCTTTTTATGAGAATATCTACTTTACAGGCTGCTGCTGCACGAACACGTCCGTTCCGGAAGCGTAAATTGCAGGCGTCGAACTTTTGACAATGAGCCGAGTTCAGTTGAATTCAATAAACCGCGCAACGCTGACCGCGGTATAACGCTAGTGTCAACGTTCGACAACGAGGGGTAGGTCTCACGAAGACGGGGAATCAAAACAAAAAGTTCTTTCAGGTACAACCGTAACTGGACTTTCACAATGCGAGGAGTTGCGTGCATGTGCCGCGTTATATACGTACTGACACAGGTAATCGAAACGAACGAAAGCGGTGAACTGAGACAGCCAAAACAGAAGGCGAGACAGTGCTGTCAACTAGGACATACTTGATTCTCCTTACTGCGGTGATACACGGTTGTCGTCTTTATTTCTTGTGCGAGATGCCCGGGAACCGATATTGTTTCACACGTGAATCGTGTGCCTTGGTGCTGGCTGCACTGTTGTGGCAGTCCACGACACAGCAATACTTCGGACCTCGCTGCCGCGGGGTCGCTTCTGCCAACGCGGAAATGCAGCTTTGCACAGCAAGCCTCTCGGTTCAGCGTACCAAGCTGCCGGCACGGCGCCCAAGTTCCCCCGCACCGACTGAGGAACGCGCTCGCGAGCGTGTTCCCGCTGCCGATAAACAGGCCGAGTCGGCCGCGCATGCCCCCAGTTGCACCAGAGCTTCTCTGCAGAGCCGCAGCGCGGCGCTGTCGTCGCACCGCAAACTTGAGCTCGCCCCGAGATCGAGCGGAGTCGCCGCCTGGCGGCTACTGGTTTCTTTGAAGACGTGCATGACGTACGTGCATAGGCACGTACGTCATGCACGTCTTCAAAGGGCAGTTTGTCTGTTGTGTTAGCGCACTCTTAAATGCTTGTACGTGTACCTACAACGGTGTACAAAAGCATTTAGCCTTTCCAGGCTGTATATGCAGTGTAAAAAGATCAGTGAGTGCAGTTGTCCAGAGTGCTCTGTGTGGTCGTCGTACCCTGCCTTCGCCAGGATCATTTCAGCTGGGTGCCGCTTTATGGTTCAAGCACATCGTAAAGTGCAGTTGGCGTCGTCCTAAACATGAGGATCATTGGCTATCGTGTGAATGCAGCCCTTTATCGACTCAGTGGTAAACAAAAACGAGGCTCTAAGCCATGCACTTGCGTGTCACATTTGTTGCTGGGTGTATAATTGTGTGACTGTCTTTTATCAATTACGTGAAGAGCTTTAGTTGTGTTTAAGGTGTGCTTTTATTATACGGTCCTCGTCCCCCTACAGAGTGATATTTTTCACAAGTGAAGTCTGACTCTTCGGTACTTAAATAATCCCCTAAAAAGAACAAAAAAGTGGAATTACACCGAAGTGATAGAACTGATTTGCCGGGCGCTGTTTTAACTTGGGGCGAAATGTGTGCTTTGATTTAGGTTCGCGTTACAGAACGCAGATGGTCAAAAATAATCCACATATACGGCGTGCCTTGCAGTCATATCGTTGTAATTTCACGCAAAACCTTCTTTGTTGTTTTTACGTTATCTTGAGCTTTTGTGCGGCCTTACTATAGATTGATGAAGGCAGTGAACATCATTGGCTCGAAAAAAAAAAGAAACAACTCACTTTTGTCCCATAAATTAACCACTCCTTTGTTGCATCATTGTCATGCAGGTAATGAATCGAAGAAAGCTCTGTGCTGAACTGTTTCCTTTTTACACTGTTACTGGAATAAAATCAAGCGCCTAAGTGTGAAAGATCTTCATAGTGCTAAAGCGCTGTCAGCCACGTAGCTTTTCTGACTAAATTTCTTATCAACTGTCCTGCATATCATGAAGAGCTGAATAAGAAAAAAAACACGGGTGCGTACTCTTACACACATTGCACACAGCGCTATTCGGTAGCCAGGTAAGAAGTAAATACGTAATTAGTTCAGTCGCGCAACAGAAGTGCGTAGCAGGTGGGACCAGGCCCGTAGCCAGGAATGTTTTTCGGGGAGGGGGTGGAGGGGGGGGCACTTGCTGAAAACCTTGACTATTTGAGAAAAACGCCTATTTTAGTTATTTATTTTTCGTAGAAACACCTACTTCCCCAAAATATCGGGGGGGGGGGGGCTAGGCTCCCCCCACCCCCTGGCTACGGGCCTGGGTGGGACACCAGCTAAACAAATAAAACAGCAAAAATGTCATGAAGTGCAAAACCACAGACTGTCGCCGAGGAACATCCCGTAGGTTGCGCTTCTCTCACAAGTAATAGTAACATTCGGTTGGCTTCGTGCATCGATTTGGCAATGGAGAACGTACATATTACCAGAGCGCTGCAGTCAACGCGTTTTATTCGCCGACAATCAGTTCAAGCAGCTTACAACGAAGCGCCGCTGTGTACATTTGTATACACGCCGCCGGCCGCCTATCCACACTAGCGCGGCGACAGTGCTGCCACCTGTAGCCCGATCTCGGGGCGAATAGTGCATAGCCTTGCCGCGTACTCCCGAGGAGGAAGCCGCGCAGCTCGAGACTACACGTGTCGGTCGACGGGGAGTACGAGCGGCGACAGGCCCGTGCTTCGCTGTGCCAAGCTTTCCGCGACTTAGTCTCAGGTCGGCAAACTCACTCATGAGTCGACTGACTCAGACTCAGATCGAGCCGTGAGTCTGAGTGAGTCCGGCTGAGCAATACGTTAGTGAGTTTGAGCCCGAGTGAGTCCGGTTGATGGAAAGTTTAGTGAGTCTGATTCCGAGTGAGTCCGGTTGAGGAGAATATTGGTGAGTCTGAGTCCGAGTGAGCCTTAAGAGCAAAATATATGTATTGAGTGAGTCTGAGAGAGCTCCATCTTTCATTGCCGACCGATGGTCATATCTACTCACCTACTGGCATTGCTATCAGCCTTATATCGCCTTACGTTGATACTAAAATATTGTCACGTGGTCGTGACGTCGACGAAGACAGCAGTCGGCGTTTACAGGATGAAACTGCCCATTTGGCCGAACTTGTGGCCGAGAAACTGAGAACCAGAACCACAGCAACACACGCTGCACAATGACAGCGGCGAACAGGGCGTCGCCCGTCGATCAACTGACAAGCGGTCAAGCGCGTCGGCTTTTATACAGGTGCTATGGAACTTTCCAGCAATATCGCTGGTGGCGGCGTTATCTCCCGACAACGCTGGAACATTCGCGTACGGCGCGCAATCTTAACAAAACGATCTACCAGAATCGTGAAGCTTCTCGAACACTGCTTCGGGGCCAGCGTCGAGCGTTATTAACCGTCCTTGCTGGTCAAACTCGAACACATCAAAATAAAAGCAGAAGCGGGCGTGGCATTGCCCCCCTCTGAAAAAGCATCGGCCCGATGCTTGCAACAGAACATGGGAAGGAAAAAACAAATGCATACACAAATAAATTACAATAAAAAAGGAAAAAGTAGAGTCTCCAGGGTCGCTAACGCGCAAAAAACGGCTTAAGGCGCACGACATGGACGACTTCAGGTCGTGCGCGGCGTCGCTGGGAGTTCGTAATGCCGTCCGGGACGACCTCGTAGTCAAGAGCGCCGTGACGTCGAAGCACCTTGTATGGCCCGAAGTATCGCCGAAGAAGTTTTTCACTGAGCCCACGTCGGCGTATCGGCGTCCAGACCCACACACGGTCACCGGGTTGGTACTCCATGTGGCGTCGTCGAAGATTATAGTGACGGCTGTCGACCCTCTGCTGGTTCTTGATGCGCAGGCGGGCGAGCTGTCGAGCTTCTTCGGCGCGTTGCAAATAGGCGGCTACGTCGAGGTCGTCTTCGTCGGTAGCGGTTGGTAGCATTGCGTCGAGCGTCGTTGCCGGGCTCCTTCCGTAGACCAGCTTGTACGGCGTCATTTGAGTCGTTTCTTGCATGGCCGTGTTGTATGCGAAGGTCACATACGGAAGGATGGCATCCCACGTCTTGTGTTGGACGTCGACATACATGGCCAGCATGTCGGCGATGGTCTTGTTTAGCCGCTCGGTGAGGCCATTGGTCTGTGGGTGGTACGCTGTGGTCCGGCGGTGGCTTGTTTGGCTGTATCTCAGTATTGCCTGAGTTAGGTCAGCAGTAGACGCCGTACCTCTGTCGGTGATGAGGACCTCTGGGGCGCCATGACGCAGGAGGATGTTCTCAACGAAGAACTTCGCTACCTCGGCGGCACTGCCTCTAGGTAGGGCCCTTGTCTCGGCGTAGCGGGTGAGGTAGTCGGTAGCTACGACGATCCATTTGTTTCCGGTATTGGACGTCGGGAACGGCCCCAGTAAGTCCATCCCAATTTGCTGGAACAGCCGTCGAGGTGGCTCAATAGGCTGCAGAAGTCCGGCTGGCCTAGTCGGCGGTGTCTTGCGTCGCTGACAGTCCCGGCAGGTCTTGACGTAGCGAGTTACGTCGGCGACAAGGCGCGGCCAGTAGTACTTTTCCTGTATTCTTGCGAGCGTGCGAGAAACACCCAGGTGTCCAGACGTCGGGTCGTCATGCAGAGACTGGAGGACCTCTGATCGCAATGTCGAGGGCACTACGAGAAGGGAATCGGCTCGAAGCGGCGAGAAGTTCTTCTTAAGGAGAACACCGTTGCGCAAGAAAAACGACGTCAGTCCTCGCGTGAATACCTTGGGAACAAAGGTGGTCCTGCCCTCGAGGTATTCCACAAGGCCCCTGAGTTCTGGGTCCGCTCGCTGTCGTTCGGCGAAGTCTTCGGCACTTATGGTTCCCAAGAAGCAGTCATCCTCCGTGTCGTCCTGCGGCGGTGGGTCGACGGGGGCGCGGGACAGGCAGTCAGCGTCGGAGTGTTTTCTCCCGGACTTGTAAACGACGGTTATGTCAAATTCTTGAAGTCGTAGGCTCCACCGTGCGAGGCGACCTGAAGGGTCCTTCAAGTTAGCTAGCCAACACAAGGCGTGGTGGTCGCTCACAACTTTGAAGGGCCGGCCGTAGAGGTAGGGGCGAAACTTCGATGTAGCCCAGACGATGGCCAGGCACTCCTTTTCTGTTGTGGAGTAGTTGATTTCTGCCATCATCAGTGGACCGTTCGCCACGAAGCTGAAGGAAGTTAGGACAGCCTGGGAAGGCCCCGAAATCCGGACAGCTGGAGGTCACCTCGTAACCCCGGAGGGAATCTGCACAGCGAGACTCACCATTAACAACCGGATTTATCCCGCGAACTTCGTAATCCTGCCGCGTTGCTCGAGAGATGTCATCCTTGGTATGGACTTCTTAGGCCTTCATGGTGCAATCATCGACCTGAGGTCTAGGTCAATAACACATCAAAATAAAAGCAGAAGCGGGCGTGGCAATATATTCACACATGCCTCAACGCACTATCGTTCATGCTACACCTTAACGTTTATTGATAAGAGGTGTGAGTGGGCGGAGGGGGTGCTGAAGGGGAGGGTGCCATGACTTCCCCTTGCGAAATCTTTCACGGGAAGTTCTTGATAGAAATATCTCGTGTGAGTAGCCGCACATTTCATAAAAACGTCCTTACTGGATTGCAACCACTGATGACTCGTATTTGAAGGTATAGGATCAAAAGGTGTACAGAAGAGCCCCGATTATGTGAAATATTGGCGTTAAAGAGCATTTACACCATGATCGGAAAATCTAATTTTACGCCAGCGGACTCATGAGTCATGAGTCGACTCACTAAGCTCACTCAGGGTCAGGTCATGCCTTGAGTTTGCGTCTGTTTGAGTCAGGCTGAGCAGTATGTTGGTGAGTTTGAGTCCGAGTGAGTCCGGCTGAGAAAACGTTTAGTGAGTCTGAGTCCGAGTGAATCTGACTGAGGAAAATTTCGGTGAGTCTGAGTTCGAGTGAGCTCTCGGAGCAAAATATATTTATTGAGTGAGTCTGAGTGAGGTCCAATACCTTTGCCGACCTATGCTTAGTGCAAACTGCCCGCAGTTTTTCTTCCTCGTTGTAAATCTTAATTTTAGAGAAATTCCCTACGGGTGTACCTTGAAGTCAACCCGGCCACTACAATAACAATCAAATAACAATCCAGGATAAGGATGTGGTTATACTTGTACATTTAAAATATGGAATTCATTTTCGTTCATCCTAAATGACTTCGATGCGGACTAGAAAATAAACTTTGCGGATAAAAGTGTAGTGGAAAGGCTGTAAATTGAGCAACAGGCGCATCTGTTGCATCCGTTGTGTGCGAAATCACAGCGCACAGGCCGGAAATCCCTCAGACGTACGCTAAGCGACTCGTGCGCACTGATCGCTTTTCTCTAACCGGAAGATAGCAAATTAAATTTTTGTTTCTTTTTTACGGGTTCACAGCTGCAATGCCTCGCAGAACTCCCGTCATAGCCTACTAAGCGCGAAGCTCGGTGCATTTTTATCGAAGCGCCTCGACAACAACAATTACGTGTCCTCCAACCTTCTAGACAGCTCAGGTAAGTAAGTTGTGGTCACAACACATTCCCGGAGATATTTCGTACTCTTTCAAAGCGCCAAGTCAAGGGTTCCACCACATGTCACCCAAGCATCATATTGGAACGTTGAAGAGGGGGAAAGGGAGGGAAAAAGAACAGCTCGTGTAAAGAGCTCTCTCGGTGACGCTTCAAAGAACTCTTAACAGTAAGAACAAAACCAAAGCCCTCCCCTTCCAGACTCTTAATAAAGACATGCGCGTTCTTTTAGGACGTTAAGAAACCCACGTATAAGCTGTCAAAACATTGAGTAATGTCATTCGATTTACTTCAGCGGTAGACAATTGAGGAAGCTTCATCACCTCACGTATATTAGTGCGTCTCATCTGCAGTTTTGCCTCGAACGTATAGCCAACAGGACCGACAACATAGATTTTCCCTCGCGCAGTCTACGACCATGGACAGTGTGGCTGTAGCGGCAACTCTGCTGTCGGCCTCGCTTCTTTATCTTGCACTGCGTCGATGGCTGTATGGCAACAGAGCACCGCATGGGTCACAGATGCCTCCGGGTCCTCGCGGATACCCCCTCGTAGGTCACCCTGAGTTCCTGCACAAGGACTTCCACTGCAACCAGGCCATGAAGTGGGCAAAGCAGTATGGACCCATATACAGGTATAGGCTGGTTAGCTCAATGCTAAGGCGAAATAGCGCCTACATTACTCGAGTTGAGATCAAGCTCTGTTTGCCTATGCTGTGTCATTTCGTCTACCCTGCCTGCTTCCTCCGCCACGAAACCTCGCCATCTATAATTGTTGTCGCCAGAGGCGTCAGTTACGGATGTGAGGACAACATGTGCGCTCACAAGCCAACCCTCGTTACCACCCTCGTCCGCAGGGGAGGGCGCGTAAAGGAAGGCAAGGCCCCCGGGCCTGTTCATATTTATTTATTTATTAAGTGCCTGCTTCGACATAAGGCATTACAGCATGGAGGGTACGGTACATATAATCAAGCACACAAAAATACATTCATTAAGCATGGATAAAATCGTCATTTCAGCAAATGCATACAGTTTCAGGTGGCAGAGTGTTCCAATCTCTTATAGTACGAATAAAGAAAGAGTAGCGGAAGATGCCACCCCTAAAAGGAATGTCGCGTATTTTTAATTGGTGATCTCGTCTTTTAGAAACATAGTCGGGTAGTTGAAAAAACAATTGCCTGATTATCCTTGTTTTAGAATGATAAATGCTATGGAGAAATTTTAATCTGAGGCTTCAACGACGGCGTTCAAGAAGATGCCAATTTAATGTTCTTAACACAAAATTGTATTATGCCGGTGTCCACCGCGAATTCAGGGACATATTTCCGTCGCGGAAATGACGCAGAAAAAATGCGCACGATCAGATGGCAAAGAAAGAAAGTTCCGTCAACGGGAGTCGAACCCACGACCTCTCGATTGTGGGTTCGACAGAGCCCGGGCACGCTATCCACTGCGCCACGGTCACACACACTTGAGGCTTTACAAACGCGCCTTCTATATCTCACACTTTCCTCTCACAATGCTCTTGATCGGCGGGGTGATGTCGCCCTCTGGTAGTGATAAAGTGAACTAATGTATCATGACCGTGGCCTCAGCTACTAGCTCCTGCAACGCGTCCTTGCTACGCGTCCATCCGTCCCATTCAGCGCGTTTCCAATAGGAGAAGTGCAATTTTGTCAACGCCTTAACGCACCGCGAGGTGGCGACCTTAGCCCAAGCGTCGGCCTCGCTCATATAGCTCTACGACGCGTACCTGACTCGCCTGAATGTAACATCTCGCTCCCCGCTTACGCTCGCCCCGAAAAAAAAATAGCGGCCGGGCTACAGGGGAGACACGACGTGCGTTTCGTTATCCTCTAGTCCGGCCGTGACGTTCAATAACTCTAACATGCCGCGGGATGGCGACCTTAACCCAAGTTCTGCGTCCAATCAGCGCCACTCTTCTGGCTGTCACACCGCTTTCTCTGATTACGCTCTCATCTATAACTACTACAGCTGCCACAAGGGTTTGTTTAATCATTGATCATAGACGTTAGCCGTCAGAATGGAGATGTACCACCAAGCATCAACGTGGGTGCATCTACGTTAAACGTTGCTATGGCTGCCAAACACCGACAGACATTGTGCAAGCTCTCTTATATGAATGTACAGTGAACATTCAACTACCCCCCCCCCCCACATTATTAACTACACTAGTATTTGAGAGAGTATACTTAAATATTGATGAAAAGTAATTGACGAAAATAAGTGTCATCCTTAACGTTTCTTTTAACATTTCCAAAATTCCTTAGGATCGTCCACCAACTTCTGGCCCAAGCTAACGAAGTAGGTGCGTTTGGCCGATCCAGCGAGCTGTAACTCAACTAGCTGTATGTAGCGACTATCCGATTTCTCAGTTTTGCTGAGCCGATAGACTCTTCTGATTTTCCGTAACAAGGAACGGAGTTGTCGGTTAAAAAATGGTGTATCTTTTGTACTTTTGGAAGACAGTATTCGAAGGGGAACAAATTGATGTCTCAGTTTAAAAAGCTCGTTTTTAAGTACCCACCACAACTTTTCCGCGTTCAATTCATTTGCCAGTGTGTCAAAAGTAGGAAAGTAAGATTCAAGTGCTAAGTTTAGCGCAGTTTAGTTAGCCTTGTTATATACATGCACGGTTCTAGGGGTTTTTTTCGATAAACACGCATTTCGAAAGGTAGCGTCCGCTACAATAACGTTATGATCGTTTAAGCCAGGCAAAGCTCATCTGTTTGATATAATGCTCGGTGAATCACACAACAACAAATCGAGCACAGTGTCAACATTACATGAAGGGTCCAAGTGGTGCAGCCCATTTTCATGCATAAACTCAAAGAAGGCTGGGTATGAGCCACTTCTTGCACTACCTGTCAGCATATTACTCGGCTCCCAGTTTATACCGGGAAGATTGAAATCTCCTCCCAATACAATGTGTTCACTTTGAAAAGTCCCAAGAAAATCAGTCATTTGAGCAAACTGGTGACAAGAGCCACCAGGTGGTCGATAATAAGACCTAACAAGGAAACATTCACCACTTTCAGCCCTTAGGAGTCTCCGACTGCTGATTCTTGCATATACATGTAGCGCACTGCTCGAATGAACCTTGCCCGAACAAGCTCCCACATTTCGACCACAACAATGACGGATTTATAGAGTGCCTCCCTGAATGCACAATAAAGCTTGCCTCCATTAACGCAACACCCACACCCATGCAAGTGGAGTGCCTGTTCCTCTGGTTATCGCTGGTTAGTTGCCAAGTACTTGTCAAAGCCTGGCTGTCAACTCTTTTTGACCGTCCGGCCGACCAAGTATAGTGATACAGTCGAGTGGGAGGCGGTAGCGAATATTTCCCAATTATTTACAACCATTTTGATCGGTTTTGCTTTACATGTAACTTTTATTCCGTTCAGCCTACAGTAGCAACGTGAACGAGGAGCCTCGTGAATCACAGACGAAGTGCATATCGCAGTAGAAAGGGAACAGCTTTTACTTTTGTCTCCATTCCAACCCTTCAGTCAACAGACACTAATGGCTTTTTTTTCTTTTTTTTTTTGGTTCGGAAGCCATCCAATCTCACAAAACGCTGCGGTAAAGCGAAGGATGATAATTGAACACCTCAATGTGTCGTTTGTGTTTCAGCTTTACTTTCCAAAACTGAATCTATGGGGCAATGTCGCCAACTTGCATTCACTATCCGTGTTATTACACGCGTAATAAATGGCACGGATTGCCTGCAAGAGGTAATCAAGCGGTCCTTCGGAACCACTCGTTTCATCGCTGACCATCATCTGAAAGTGGCCCTTGGCGCTGGCTCACTGGAATAAGCGACAGTTCCGTGCGCAGTATATATTTGCTGAGATGAACGAAATATCGACCGCCCACTTGTCGCTCATTTGATTGCAGGAAAAACATCCCTCTGATATACTTGCGCAAGTGGTAAGCGTACGACTTGTCCGTTGCAGTAGGTATTCGAGCATAGGCGGCATCGGCATATTGCGCGCAAAGCGCGCAGGGTTACATACATAAAAAATCAAAGCCAGTTCCACCCCAAGTGAAAGCTGCACGAACTGCGGATCATTGATTCGCCTGTGTTTTCCTATTGCTTACATTGTGTTTATCAGCTCTTTTGTGTTGTTTTCTGTCCTTTTCGTTTAATTATGCGACATTTCACATCCTTTTCTGCTCTTTTCTTTCGATTATCTGATTAGTTTTGCCATTATGTATTTTCTGTTCTACTCCTATGGTATCCTTTATGCTGTTTTTCTACTGTTTGTTACTTCGAGCGCGGTGCGTGTAACTACCCACGCTGCCGTTTAGCCTCCGCTTCTCTCTTCCGTAGATTTGTGTCTAACTCCCGACGCTAGTATTTCGCTGCCGCTTCGCTGGCTTGGACAGACGAATTGGCCCTTCGGCGACGTTGGCGTTCACGGGCAAGCGTGCGCTGGCTTTCCAAACGAGAGAGAGATAATAATCTTTAATGAAAATCCCGGAGAGGTTAGCCTGGTTTGTCGCCTAACTTGCTACTCCAGGTGTCGAGTGATGACTATGGTATAAACCATGATCACATATACACACGAATAGTACGTACAGTCACAAACGTACATATATACACGAAAGAGTCATTAACAAACTTTGGTTAAGTCGAGTGTTCCTCAAGAACACCAACAGCACTTTTGTGCTGGGCATCGCATAACCAAACGTGCATCATACTCGGCTTATGTGTATCAAAAGTGTGACCTGCGTGGCACCAACGCGAGACATGAGACGACGATAGGGCGGTGCCTTAAACTGCTCTGCAGTTGAACCAGCAACTGCCGAGCAGGGTGCGCCGTTCCACTTGACACAAGACGAAGTAGTAGAGGCGCTACCCCTTCACTTCTCCAGGCATCCACAAGTGTGATATCGTGAAGTTCGTGACGACGTACTTTGCATGAGCTAGCCTCGATGACATTATCCGTGTGATCAATTTAAAACTAAATAAACAACTTCTCACTTCGTTGGTGCTAGTCAGAGTAGCAACACCAACCCGAGTCAATCAACTAATTAACAATGTCGTGTACTGAACTGCACAGTGATCTGTGTAAGGTCGTAACCTAGCCAATCAGTGTATATCACGGTAACCACAGAGATACCGTCACTGCCATTACCAAATGATGAAAATAAATTACAAGTACCCTTGTCTGACTCTGCGTGGTGTGACGCTGATCATCCGCCTTCACATAATGTGGGCGCCTCTTTCTTTTTTTCATAAGTTGACTCACTTGACTAATATTAATAGCATTGGTGAACCCTTGTCGTAAACTATTCTTCTAACATTCTGATCGGAATGGCCAACAATTCTGCATGCGATAACTGTAGCTGCCAAGAAACGATAGCCCATCTTCTGTGTGAGTGTCCCCTTTTCAGTGGGCCAAGACAAGAACTTTCCAAAGCGTTAGATAGACTTGATAATCGACCTTCGCCGGAACAAAGGGTTCTGGGACACTGGCCGAGTCCGTCCTCAGCACAGCAGGCTTTGAAAACATTGTGGCGATTCTTGCGGACAACTGGTCTTACAGACAGACTGTCACAAATTAGCGTGTTATAAAGCGCGCGCGCGGCCGCTTTCAAGCAGCTGCGCGACAAAACGGCGCGAGTCGCGCGCCCAAGAAGCGCGAAAGACGAAAAAACAAGCATCAAAAGACGCCGGCGCGCCGCATTCTCCTCACCCACTCGAGCCAGACGCAGTCAACACGATCGAACGCCCGGCAAAGCCTAGATCTTTCCAGAAGGAAAGGGTGACGCATCCGCGAGCGATGCCGCCGCGATTCGAACCTACGAGAAAGCTCTCGCCCTTTCTCTAGCCTCAGCTGTACTGCACGCCGAAGAAGCCTCCTGACGCTTCTAGAAACCGGGGGAGAAGGGATAAAAGCGTGCAAGCGACGACGGTCAGTAGTAGTGCAGACAGGAGACAGTCGACAGTCGAGACAGGAGTGAGTCAGTCGAGAAGGAGACAGTCAGCGAAGGAGTGAGCGAGTCAGTCGGCCCGGATATGGTGAAGTTACGCTAAGTGTGGCTCCGTCAGCCAAAGAAGACGTGTTTATGATGTTGTGCGGTCAGTCGATCGTCGATTTGGAAGAATCCGATGACGACACCGTGTGAGCCGTGACATGTCACGACGACGGTTGAGCTACGACGATCAACGCTGGAGCTGGCGTGAGTGTTTCCTTGAAGAGAAGCATTCGATTACCGTCCAAGTATTGTGGACTGGATACGCCATTATCTATTCAGGACTTTAACTGTCGTTGAATAGTTGTAATGCATGCGATTGCATTCGTAGCGTGTGATCTGTTTGTTTAGCTCCCGTTGTGTAAACACCACCTGAATTATATTGTGAAGTTGTAACTGGTACCAGCCGAGTGTGCATGTGTTTGTATTATTTGTATTGCCTTAACTGAGAATATATTTCGTTTTCGTTTGTGTTATCGACTCTCGGCTCTGACTCGGTCTTTGGACCACAACCAGCGCTCGCTGGCGCACCAAAGGACCAACTCTAAATTGTCCGCGCTTTCGTGCTGCGTTTTCGGAGGGCCGTGACGCCAGCCCTTAGAATCCGCCCGGCGATTGCCAACCCGATTAACGGGGCAAGTGACAATTATTCTGGCGTCCGCGACACAGGACCTTTTTGGTGCACAGTGTGCCCAAAGTAGGGAGAAAGAGCCTTGAGACGTTGATAGTGCTTGCGAACGATTCTTGAGCGTTGCACCGCGTTCTCGCTAACCTGTGTGCAGAGAGTGTTTTGTAATTCGAAATTAGGGAGAGATTTTGTGCACGCGGCTAGGTTTTGTTGACGGGCATCATGGATCTCGAGAAATTAGTTGCCCTTGGTGAAAAGATGGGTTTCTCTGGGGCCGAACCACGAAAGTGGGTGAGCCAAAAGGAAAAAGAAGAAAGAGGGAAGGAAGAAAGAGAGCTGGAGAGAGAGAGGCTAGCAGCTGAGAGGGAGAGAGAAGAAAGAGAGGCGCAGATGGCTGAGAGAGAAAGGCAACGGCAGCACGAGTTGGAACTCGAATGGCTCCGTTTGCAGCAGCGCGCAGAAATTCCCGTCCAAGCTAGAGTGGAGAGCAGTGAAAGGGAAGATCATAGCTTCCGATTGAACCCAAGCAAACTGCTTGTGGCGTTTAATGAGAGGAAAGATGACCTTGATGCATACCTGCACAGGTTTGAGACAATAGCTAGAAGCCAAAATTGGCCGGAGCAGCAATGGGCAACAGCTTTGAGCACTTGCTTGAGTGGCGAAGCGCTCAGTGCGTACGGTAGGTTGACACCTACCGATGCAGCTAATTACACGAGAGTGAAAGCTGCTTTATTGAAGCGATTTAGATTCACCGTGGAAGACTACCGTGATCGGTTCCGTACGGGAAGGCCAGCTGATGGCGAGACGGCAACGCAGTATGCTGCGCGGCTCAGCCATTATTTTGACAGGTGGATCGAACTTTCAGAGACGGCACAGGAGTACGGTGAGCTTAGAGAGCTTCTAATCAGAGAGCAATTTCTCACCAGTTGCCACCCGAGCCTGTCGCTGTATCTGAAAGAGAGGAGGGCTAAATCGCTCGAGGATATGCTTGAATTGGCCGATCAATTCTTGGAAGCACAAAGTGGCACGAATCTAGCCAAAGTAAAAAAGGAGGTTCACGAGGAGTCGAAGAAATCTGCACCTGAAGAAAACAAGCGTGCACCGGAGAGTGTTCCGCGATGCTTTCTGCGTAACCGCGTGGGTCATCGCGCTAACAGCTGTCGGACCAACTTCTCACGCCCCAGTGTGATGAACTGTTTTAAATGTGGTCAGACTGGGCACAAAGCAGACAGATGTCGAAGCGATGCGAGTAAAGTCCACCAGGCGGCTTGTGCGTATGCCCCGCCAAACGAGGAAGCAAAAGCGACCAGTGATGAATTGGCCGAACTGAAAAGCGGGAAGAAGATGCATTTCATTGGTGCTGCGGTGACAACAGATTCAACCAAAGGAATGCCGACACTTAAGGGGAAAGTTGGTGGAAAGGAAGCCACAGTACTAAGAGATAGTGGATGCACCACGGCTATCGTACGAAAGAAATCGGTCCGAGAGAGTGATTTCACAGGGAATACCCAACCGGTTCGCCTGCTTGATAGTTCTATTCGAATGCTTCCTGAAGCCAAGATTGAGGTAGAGACCCCTTACTTCAGCGGGAGAGTTACTGCCCTGTGCATGGATAACCCCCTGTTTGACCTAATCGTGAGAAATATCGACGGAGCTCGAGGGCCATACGATCCTGAACGTTTGGGAGGAGCCCCGAGGATGGAGCGCTCGTCAGTTCGGGAACCGCGACAAAAAGGAAGCGCGGAAGGGAATCCCATGAAGTATGCCGCCCGAGCTCAAATTGAGGCCGAGGTATCACGGAATATCAGTGAGGAGGCACCAACGGTCACTGTACCGCCTGTGGAGACGCGCCGAGCAGGTGACATTGCAACTGAGCGGCCACCATCATCTGCGGCTCAAAAGATGACGAAGGTGGTCCTCCAAGCAAAACACCACGACGCGCAGAAGTCGGCGAAGCACCGCGAACGTTCCAACGAACGCGACCACGCCTTGCCGATGTCGAATGTGTCGACGGCAGCAGAGACGCCCCCTCCGGTACCGTCAAATGGAACGGCTCGCAAGAAGAAGAAGAGGAACAAATTGAGAGCGAGCGAGCACCGAAAGAAGGGGCGCAAGCGCGGCACGATTTAAACAGTACAGGGTGTTGGAGTTGAAAGTGTTTTTAGTGTTTTGAGTTTGAGTTGTGTTATTATATCCTGCGGGAAGTGTGTATGGCTAGTGAGCCCAAGTGTCTATTGCGTAACATTATGTGTACAATGCTATTGATATAACGGTATAAGCGTTGTAAATGAAGAGCTTTGTTTTGTGCGTTCGCATTGTTTTATACGAAATGTATGATGGCGTTTTGTACTTGTGTACTTGTGTTTATCTTTCTATGTTGTGACATTGAAATGCCCTGTGAATTGTATTTAGAGTTTTATTGTGAATGTGACGCTCATTGTGTGAAGGACTGAGTTATGGACTCTGTCTGTGGGACATTTTTGGATGTGTATGTGTGCGCTAATTTGTGTTGTTTGAATATTATGTGATAATATTCTTGAAGTGGGGGCAGTGTCACGAATTAGCGTGTTATAAAGCACGCGCGCGGCCGCTTTCAAGCAGCTGCGCGACAGAACGGCGCGAGTCGCGCGCCCAAGAAGCGCGAAAGACGAAAAAACAAGCATCAAAAGACGCCGGCGCGCCGCATTCTCCTCACCCACTCGAGCCAGACGCAGTCAACACGATCGAACGCCCGGCAAAGCCTGGATCTTTCCAGAAGGAAAGGGTGACGCATCCGCGAGCGATGCCGCCGCGATTCGAACCTACGAGGAAGCTCTCGCCCTTTCTCTAGCCTCAGCTGTACTGCACGCCGAAGAAACCTCCCGACGCTTCTAGAAACCGGGGGAGAAGGGATAAAAGCGTGCAAGCGACGACGGTCAGTAGTAGTGTAGACAGGAGACAGTCGACAGTCGAGACAGGAGTGAGTCAGTCGAGAAGGAGACAGTCAGCGAAGGAGTGAGCGAGTCAGTCGGCCCGGATATGGTGAAGTTACGCTAAGTGTGGCTCCGTTAGCCAAAGAAGACGTGTTTATGATGTTGTGCGGTCAGTCGATCGTCGATTTGGAAGAATCCGATGACGACACCGTGTGAGCCGTGACAAGTCACGACGACGGTTGAGCTACGACGATCAACGCTGGAGCTGGCGTGAGTGTTTCCTTGAAGAGAAGCATTCGATTACCGTCCAAGTATTGTGGGCTGGATACGCCATTATCTATTCAGGACTTTAACTGTCGTTGAATAGTTGTAATGCATGCGATTGCATTCGTAGCGTGTGATCTGTTTGTTTAGCTCCCGTTGTGTAAACACCATCTGAATTATATTGTGAAGTTGTAACTGGTACCAGCCGAGTGTGCATGTGTTTGTATTATTTGTATTGCCTTAACTGAGAATATATTTCGTTTTCGTTTGTGTTATCGACTCTCGGCTCTGACTCGGTCTTTGGACCACAACCGGCGTTCGCTGGCGCACCAAAGGACCAACTCTAAATTGTCCGCGCTCTCGTGGTGCGTTTTCGGAGGGCCGTGACGCCAGCCCTTAGAATCCGCCCGGCGATTGCCAACCCGATTAACGGGGCAAGTGACACAGACCTTAAGGAGCCCTGCAATAAAGGGGCCCTGGAGCAATTTTTCAAGTAGCCACGGAATGGCTTCACTAAAGGAAGTTATCTGCTCACGAATCGAACGCAAAATTTTTTCAGAATCGATCCAGTACGAGCGGAATTACAAAGATTTGGCGCACGCTGCAATTGCTTTCTCTCTTCTCTCGCCCCGACGAAAGCGCTAGAAGCTAAGCAGGGGAGGGGGATGGCACGGGGAAAAAAGGTACGTCAAGTGCGCCTCCTGACCTTGAGCACATTTTCTTTTTTTTTTTCGAACGCGTGGCGTATTACAGTGTGATCGCGCGCGCGCGCGCGCGCGGTCGAGTGGCGGCCTCTAGTGGCGCCCGCACTAACTACCGAGCGCGCCATGTTCAAATCAGCCAATGGCGTGGAAACTGCCTGTGACGCCGTAAGCACCATTTTTTGTCAAGAGAATTCTCGGGAGCCTCGACTACCGATCGGCAGCGTTTTATGACCGGCAGCGTTTTATGCTGAAAAAGGGTTGCAGGGCCCCTTTAAGCAATGTTGTGTTCTACTTTCCTTTTGTTTTTATTCTCTTGCTCTCTTTTATTTTGTAACATCTCTTTTCTATCATCTTTTATTCCCCTTACCCCCTTCCCCAGCATAGGGTAGCCAGTCAGTCTAAGAACTAGCCAACTTCCATGTCTTTCCGCTTCTTCCCTCCCTCCTTCGTTCTAACGAAATAGTTCTAACCGCACTGAAGCACGACAGCAGGCCTGAAAATATTCAACAAGTGTAATCACCTGCTTTTCTCAATGCATTCTGTGATTTTTTTCCCGCGTCTTCCATATGCAGAATAAAGACGGGTCCCACAGACATGGTTATTCTGAACGATTTTCAGTCGATAAAGAAGTTCCTCACTAAAAGAGAAATCCTGTACCGCCCAGTCAACTGGTTGTTCAAAGGCGCACTCTACCCAGGTAAGGTCGCGCGTTTGTTATATATACTATCTAGCAATACTTACTATACTAACTAGCTACAACTAAAGCCCCTCCATCGCGTCTGCCGCCGCTTTCTTAAGTAGAACCATCTATTGTTTCGAAGACACCGCCCATTTCCCGTTCCGGAGCTTCCGGAAGGAAGTTCTTCAGCCACTTCCTCCCGCTTTTTTCTTCCATCTTGTTTCTGCAAACTATGAAACCGTTAAGCGCACAAAGCCGGGAACAAGAAGACGACACACAGAGCGCTACTTCCAACTGATGTTTATTGCGACACAAAAACGCCATATATGTAGTTCCTTCGCTCAGAAATGGCTACTGCGCATGTTTGAGAGCTGAGCTATCAGTTTCTCTCTTATTTCTACGCTCTCCTCTCTCTCTCTTTTTCCCTTTTCGCGCTAATGATAACAGGCTTTGTTAGCGCGTGCATGGGAACCTGGGCGATACAGAAAGATCATTTGAACCACACAAGTATTTCTTTAACAAGAATCATAAAGGCAAAATAAACAGGGTGAAAAGGTGACGTACCAAAAATGAACAAGGGTATGAAAAAAGCCGGCCAGCACAAATGAGCAGGAATGAAAAACAATTGCGGCGAAACAATGGAAGTCGTCAAAAGGTAAAAACGGTATGAAAGCAGAAATCGTGAGAAGGTAAAACAGTATAAAAAAGACATAAAAAAGAGGACCTTTGAAAGGTTAAAACATAAAACGTAAGAGCAAAACTAAGTAAAAGTCACTGGTTTTGCAAAAACGCCAGCTCTTTCTTCGAAAGCGATACGGAGGGCATGCTAACACAACTGGGTCCGAGCTGTTCTATGCACGCTGTGGGGGTGTGGGCGTAACGCGAGGGGAGAGAGGGGGGAGCGTAGGAGAGGAGAGAGAGCTGGAGGGGGCGCGCATTCGCAGTGCGGGGGGGGGGGGGGTTGGCGGACATAGTCCCCGCCATACGCTGCTTCGCATCTAAAACAATATTCAGCTTGAAATACATATGACCACTCTGAATCGAGAGTACAAAACATGTTCTTTTTTATCAAGACTGAGTGGCGAGGTATCGTAGAGGGCGTGAGAGCCACGCCGAATATGAGGCGCCCTCTAGGAGGTAGAAGAAAAATTTACACCATCTCCTGCTAAAGGGGATCGTGAGGCGATGCGAAGCCGGAGCACTTGCACGATCGCGTTCCGTTGGCGTTCGCTGGGCATGCTACCGACCTCGCGTCATGGAACGCGAAGAGGAACACTACGCGCGTCGTGTCTTCCCTGTAGCCTGGCCTTTAATTCTCACAGGGCGTGCGGGGAACGCGGTCGACAGGCGCGCGAGAGAGAGGCAGCGTAGGAGAGGAGAGAGATGGGGAGGGGACGCGCATGCGCTGGCCATCATCGCGGCATTTCAGAGGAGCCAACCGAGGCAAGCGCTGGACTGAACGCGCGCAGCTCTCTACCACTTGAAGGAGAGGAGACTAGAGGAGGAGAGTAGCGTATGCGCCGTGAGAGCAGAAGCGAGAACGCAGGAAAAGCGCAAGCAGGTGCTGGTAGAGAAGTGGAGAGAGTAACGCGCAGCTGTTGGAGAGAAAGAAGGGGGAGAGTTGCACATGCGTAGTGTGACTGCCGACTAGTACGCCGTGTGCGTATTACCACGCCGCGTGACATACCCCGAGCAAGAGGTACTTCGCATCTAAAAGGGTGTGCTTAAATAAACGGGGTCACTTCTGCTGAGGACTTGGAGCGGGCGTGTTGATTCCGCGGCCCTCGGGCTTAGGCCTGCATGCTCGGCTGCCTGGGCTCGAACCCGCCCACCACATTGTGTCAGAAGTGGGATACTAGGTTCCTGTCATTCAACATGGCTAAAAAGGACGCTCCAGTTCCTGCCCTTGCAGCCGCCAGTCTCCTGAGCCCGGCCCCATTTTCCTTCGACGAATGGCCCCATTTTCTTCGACGATTGGCTCCATTTCCATCTACACCAGCCGTTGAAGAGCGCCTTGTTCACGACCGTTTCGTCGTGGGTTTGTCGGATTCTTGCCTCTCAGACGAGCTGTGCCGCACTCCTAGCCTCTCCCTGGACGACGCACTTGTGCAAGCCTTCCAGACGAAGACGCCAAGCAAGAGAAGCAACGCCTGTCCCTCAACACTGGGCAACCGCCGACGGCCACGCACGTGGACGCGGCGACTACGCGTAAACCCGCGCAAAGGGCACGCGGACGAAACCACAGACGGGACTCTGGCAACTTTGCGTCACGTGACCGGCCCGACGGTTCACGAACCAGCGACAGCAACGTTGGCGAGGCTTCGAAAAGGGGCAGTGCCACCCTGGCCGCTTCTGCGGTCACGAGGTTCACCGACGGTCGGACTGCCCAGTTGCCAAAGCGGCGCCTAACCACTGCAAGAAGCGATGCCACTTTGCGTCGGTATGTCGCTCAAAGAAGCGCCTCGGACCCATGGAGCTGCACTCCGTCGCGGCGGTGGCTCGGAATGGGCGGTACGCTGAAGTTCGGACCAACGGGCCCCCTCGCGTCTTCCAGGTGGACTGTGGTGCCAACGTTTCGGTGGTTCCGCGTACGTTTCCTGGCTGTCCAGCCATCCTCGATAAGCCGCGTGGCGAGGAATTTTGCGGACCCGGGAAACAATCCCTGAAAGCGTCTCGGAACTTTCTCCGCGGCGCTGTCTTGGAGAGGCAGGCCAATGAACGCCTCTACCAAGCCAGGCCAATGAACGCCTCTACGTCGTTGCGGGACAAGAGCAGCCCCTTCTCGGCTATCCCGTCATAGTTGCCCTAGGTGTTGTCAAGCTTGTCGGCGCCGTCATACCAGCTCTGCCGGACACACCACATCGGGAAACACCTACAGCCCTTTCCCCGGCTGGGGCTCGCTCGCGGAAGAGTACACGATCTGTATCAAGCCCGATGCGGTACCGCATTCCCTCAGTACAGCCCGGCGTATCCCGATATACTCCTTCGAGACGTCGTCAAAAAGAAGCTCGACAGGACCGAGCAGGAGGGCGTGATCCGGTGCGTCGACGAACCGACTGACTGGTGCGCGGGACTTGTCGTCGTCCCGAAGCCAGCAGGGGGTTACCGCCTGTGCGTAGATTTGACTAAGCTCAACGAAGTCGTTCATCGGTAACGCCGCGTACTTCCGACCGTCGACCAAACCCTCGGGAATGCATGCAGATGCCTGTGTTTTTTTTCGAAGTTGGACGCAACTTCAGGCTTCCACCAAGTACGCTTGGCCCGTGACTCCCAGAAGTATACGACCTTCATTACTCCATTTGGCAGGTACTGCTATTGCCGCTTCCCATTCAGCATAACGCTTGCCCCAGAATACTTCCAACGTCAGATGTCTCGCCTGCTGGAAGGGTTGGCCGGTGTTGTTAACACCATGGACGACATCCTTGAGTTTGGCCGCGCCACAGAAGAGCACGACCAACGCCTCCAAGCAGTCCTTGGTCGCCTCTAACAAGCGGGGGTCACCCTCAACGCGGCCAAATGCAGTTTTGACGTGTCCAGTTTACGATTCCTTGGCGTCGTCGTCGGTGAATGACATTGTTCCTGATCCAGATAAGGTGACGGCCATTCAGCGCATGCCAGCTCGTAAGGACGTTCATGGTGCCCAACGTTTTCTTGGTATACTCAACCATGTGGGTCACTTCCTCCCGGGTCTCTCTCAGACGACCGCCCGATCCGAAGTCTGCTGAACAAGACTGCAACCTGGTCATGGGGACCAGCGCATGCCTCGGCATTCGAGCAGCTAAAGACCATGCTGTCCTCAGACATATGCCTCGCAAGGTACAACCTTGCATTCCTGACAACAGCCTTCACAGATGCCAATTCCTTCGGGCTGGGTGCAGTGCTTCTTCAAGGCCAGCCATCAGGGGATCGCCGACCAGTCGCATACGCTCTCGTGCACTGAAAGAAACGGAACGAAGGTACAGCCAGATCGAAAAAGAGGCACTGGCTGCCACCTGGGCCATCAACCGGTTCGACGAGTTGATTCGGGGTCTTCGTTTCACTCTGCAGACTGACCATAAGCCGTTGGTCAAGCTCCTTGGAACTGCGGACCTCGACTTCATGCCATCCCAGATCCAGCGCTTTCGCGTCCGCCTCCTCCAGTACCTGTTCGACGTGAAGTATGTGCCTGGGAAACAGTTGGTTACCGCAGATGCACTCTCGCGAGACCCGGTCGCCAAGCTGCCAGCGACATCAGCAGTCCACAAGGTGGAGCTGTACGTCCACGAAGCACTCCGCCCTATCCCTCCTACATTTTCGGTCCTCCTTGACGACTTCCGAGCTCACCAGGCATATTGGGAGTGCGCTCAGCTCAGGTCGTACTGCGAGCAAGGGTGGCCTCGGAAGGAAAATCTGCCTGTCAGCATGGCTCAGTTTTGGACTCATCGTGTGGAACTCACTGTTGTTGACGGCCTTCTCCTCTATGGGGGACGCCTACTGGTGCCCGCTTCTCTGCGGAAGCACGTCCTGTCCCTCATCCACGATGGACACTTCGGAGTGAACCGTTGCCGTGCCAGGGGGGGAGGGGGGCTGTCTGGTGGCCGACCATGGGGAGCCAGATAAAGGCCATGGTGGAGAACTTTCCCAGCTGTGTTTCCTACAGTGACGCCTAGCCGCCCCTGGGAGCGAGTCGGGGAGGGCGTTTTTCATCACGAAGGAGCAGACTACCTTCTGCTCGTCGACTACTATTCTCGGTACCCAGAAGTGCTGTCTCTCCGCACGACAACGTCCACAGCGGTGATCTCTATCATCAAAAGTGTCTTCGCAAGGCATGGGATCCCGGAGACCCTCGTCAGTGACAATGGGCCTCAATTTTCCTCTGCCGAGTTCCACGCCTTCTCCCAGAGTTACGGCTTCTCCCACATCACCAGCAGACCCAGGTACCCGCAGTCCAATGGAAAAGTCGAGCGGATGGTGTGAACTGTAAAGGAACTTTTCAAGAAGTCTCCAGACTGGCCCTTGGCTCTCTTGTCATAACGTAATGCACCTGGCGTCGCTCAGCTGCTCATGGGGCGCAGCTTCAGGGCTCGCCTTCCGGTCACACCAGCCACGTTGCTTCCAGGATCCCCTCACGCTGCCGACTTCCACAGGTGGAACGCCGCCAGCGTCAAGATTTTGACCATCGGCATGCTGCGCAGAATTTGCGGCCATGGGAGGGGTGGGAGAGTCTGGATTCGTGACGCTGAATGTGCTGCCACAATTCTTAGCCCAGCGCAGCACCCACGAACCTGCGTGGTCCAGACAGATGCAGGTGCTCTCGTTCGCAATAACAACACTGAGACACTCAGAGGTATCGAGAAGAGTACTCACAGCTTCACCAGGGTCATCTCCAGAGTTGCCAACAAGAGAAAAGGGCTTAAAGAGGACAATCTCATGAAAGCCTTCCATGCGTTCCTCATCAGCCACATTATCTACGCTGCCCCTCTCTTGAAATTGAAGATGGAGCTCAATAATATTGATGCCGTTATCAGGACAGGGGTTAAACGGGTTCTTAATCTTCCAAAAAGCACCAACACGGAGCGGCTATTGCAGCTCGGGCTGCACAACACAGCAACGGAGCTCTTTGAAGCTCAACGAACAGCTCAAATCTGCCGATTGTCCCTCACAAAAGCAGGCACCAGGATCCTCCTGGAGGCAGGGCTGCAACCCCTGTTCATGCCCCCCGAGAAAGACAAGATCTCCTCGGCGATAAGAGCTAGGGGCCATATGCGTCGACCCAGTCCCCAGGAACATCCATCCCGTACACAATGAAGAGCGAAGAAAGGCAAGAGCCGAAGCCATCCTGGAGAAGATAGATTCCAGCTCATCCGCCCTCTCAGTTGATGCAGCCAAATACTGGAAGAAGGACGCGTATGTCGTCACAGTCGTCAATGCCAAGGGATCACTAGTTAACGCGGCCACGGTGGTCACCGGCTTCACTCACGAAGCCGAGGAACTGGCTATCGCGGTAGCTCTGCAAGAACGAAGAAGGGACGTCACCATCTTTTCAGACTCACGAACTGCCATCAGGTCATTTACATCCGGCTTCGTCTCCGCCGCAGCCGCGAGCATTGTTAATAAGACGACTGCTGAGGCTAACGAAAGGGAAGATCCCCTAACGCCCATCATATGGTTCCCGGCCCACATGGGTGACATCTCATCCTCCCCAACAGGCAACCCTAACGAGAGGGCTCAGCAGCTAGCGCGTGAACTAGCTACCCGCGGCGGTGACCGGCCATCTCAGACGGGACGGGAACGGGGATGCATGGACTTCAAGGATTCATTAATATCATTCCACGAGATCACCTCAGCTCACAAACTAGGGCGCAGGCTCTTCCCCCTCCACACCCTAAATTGAATAAAGCGTAAGCGGTCACACTGCAACTACAGACAAAAATGTACATCGTGTTTTTTCCTTGTTTCTAGGTGTTTTTCCGCCGTTATAATTGTAACAATAGCTGTAGCCTGCAGTCTAGGACAGTTAACAAGTCGTTAATCGATAAACAGGCATTCTATTGCTGTCTTTAAGAACAACTTCCAGCCTTTGTATGGAATATGCGCAATACGGTACGGTACAGGAACAACTTTATTGAAAGCGTCCTGAGAAGAGCCAATCCTTAGAGTGACACCGCTGTAGGATAGCTAGAATTGGGCCACCCTACCGCGGTTTCAGTAGGGTGACCCAATTCTAGTCACCCTCACCGCGGGCCGCTCCCACGTGGGGACAGACACGAGCATTTCAAGCTGATTGGCCTCGAACCTTTTAGCCCGTTTGGTTCTTGTTGCCACAAAAGGCGTCCCGCATCTAGTCCAATTTATGTCTAAAACATACGTCCAAGGCAGAGTCCCCGAAGTGCGCACGATGCAAAGTTACACAACGCATGTATTTCAATTGGTCCATCCTACTTTGCCAAATAGGTGTTGCTACTATGAACGGCGAAATGTGGGAACACAACCGGAGGTTCTGCCTTCAAGTCCTCCGGAACCTTGGTTTCGGCAAGAGTTCCATGGAGGGACACATACAGGCAAGTCCATCTTAAACAGCAGCCTAAACATCTTCACATGCCGTATATTCCTTCACCTACGTGTCATCAGAAGCCCAATGAAAGCGTTTTATTAAGGCGAAAGCCTTAGGTGCATCATCAAACGCGAAAATTGACCGTCGGCGTAGGCGTCCCGCGGCGTCAGCGTCAACACGAGTGATGCAAAAAATAATCATGTGATGACGTCACCATTAGGGGTCACAGACCGTCAATATGTGTGACGTCATCATGACGTCGCATAACGTGAAGTCACATGATGACGTCATCACACGACATCGTTGCTTGGTCAAAGGTGGGCCGATAACGGACGGCAATGCAAACCCAGGTGAGCTACAGAAATCTTGCAATGCCTACGGCCCTAGAGGCAGTGTGAAACCTCGTTAGGTGCCCGAAAGCTTTCAGAAGGGGGCAGCGGAGGATCAATAGATCGACCGAGAAGGAAGAGAACACGGCTAGGCGACTGAGTAAGGGACCCTGTGAGTTTATTTCAAGCGAAGCTTTCTTTGCGAACATCCCCGAGTTTCCCTGACTGTGGCTGCTGCTGCTCGTGCTGCTCCCTTGCGGAGTAGGTGCCCTGGCCAATCCCTGATTGATCAACGAATCGTGCTGAGCGACTGTTCAACGCAGAAATTTGGGCAAGTTAGTGGCAATTGAACTTGTATATCTAAGTGCTCGTTCACACAGCCGTCAAACCACCCGTCGCGTCACCGTCACGTCAAAAAAACGTACAGCAGACGCGACGTAGCAGTGTACCAACAGACGACGGCGGTTGCAGCGTCGACAGCAGCACGTTTTTGTGCAGTGTTGACCGACTGATGCACCAAAATAGGAATTGTCCACGCAGCCCAAATGGTTCGCTGGCGACTGATGCTCTCCCGACTCCGCTGGGCTCTTCTCCTCGCACCACAAACACACACACATAGAAGAAACAACCACTGACACTGGTGCACTTGCCCCCCCCCCCGTTTTATGGCCCATTCAGTCAGGCACATATCCAGTGTTCCAAGGCCACGGACCCGGGGGCCGTATGCTAGACGCGTGGCTCTTCTCAGAACTCGGAACTCCAAACGTAAACTGATTTCTGATTGGTCCATTTTCTAGGGGCGGGGCTCCGTCCCCGTGCCGGCGACGGAAACGTAGAGCACTGCCCTACGTCGCCGTCAACCGGTTTTTCCGGAGAAAACGTCTCGGAAATCCTCTCCCATGACGGAAATCGGTGCCGTGACGGTGACGTGACGGGGCGTTTGACGGCTGTGTGAACGAGCCCTCAGCAGCGCAAAGCAACAATCCTACAAGGAAGAGACGCGTAAACGCCCGTCTTGTTGTGCTGGTGTTTACACAACACACCGGTGCTGGTGTAGCCGCACAAACACCGCACAAACAGCACTGGTGCTTGTGTCCCTTCTTCGCCTCCGTCTGTATAGGAGGAAAAGCGGCCTGCTCATGCGTTAACGCGACGTTGGACGATGAGACTATCGCTTAGAGAGGCATTTTAAAGATTCAATTTGGCTTGAACTCAACGCAGGACGAGTGTCGAAGCATGATCGAGAAAATAGACGACGTGAAGGGAGCACCGATCGCCCTCCAGGACTACCTGCTCACAAGCACGTCCAACAACATCTCGGCGCTGGTCTACGGCAACCGGTACCCGTTCGACCACCCGCGTCGCCGTTTCCTCGACAGCCTCCTCAGCGACCTGTTCAGGGCTATTCGCGCCGGTAGTCTGGTGGAATTCGTACCTCCCTTCCTACTGGAGGTTGTTTCAAAGCTGCCTTCGACGCGCCAGACAGCCATTGTCTCCAAACTCTGGGAGTTCGTTGAAGACACCAAGTAAGTATCTTCGTGCGGTGTGTGTGTGTGTGTGTGTGTGTGTGTGTGTGTGTGTGTGTGTGTGTGTGTGTGTGTGTGTGTGTGTGTGTGTGTGTGTGTGTGTGTGTGTGTGTGTGTGTGTGTGTGTGTGTGTGTGTGTGTGTGTGTGTGTGTGTGTGTGTGTGTGTGTGTGTGTGTGTGTGTGTGTGTGTGTGTGTGCGTGCGCGTGCGCGTGTGTGTGTGTGTGTGTCTAGGCTTCGGCCATGCACCGGCCAACCACGTTGTCACTGATGCCGCTGTTTGCAAATATAAAGTGTACATCCGACGGGTATTATGGGACGGTGAGTAGAGCAGGCCATCAATGATTACAAGTACACGTGACACAAGCAGAGTCGCGGAGTTGTGTATAAATTCACGAGCAGTTGCAATGACATGTCAGGACGTTGACAGCGTAATACACTCGGACCAATAATTAACTTATAAAGATGTTTATTGGCGGACACTCGGCGAAGATGAACGACAGCGACAGTCAAGGCGTGGCCGACTCTGCGCGAGCTGCGCTCTGTCCGAAGAGGGCAACCCACTAGAAGGGGCCGGAGAGGACGACCCACTTCAGAATTCCAATAAGCTTCGCTACAATTACTCCGGGTGGGAAAAGGGAGCCGCCTGGCGACCTAACAACTTGTCACAATGAGCGGGTCATGGTACGCCTTGAGGCGCTCCACGTTTACAATGTCGCGCCCTCGACGGCGCATGGCCGAGGATGGATCGATTGGTTCGATCAGATAGTTTACAGGGGATGTGCGTTCAACAACACGGTAGGGGCCTTCGTATTTGGGCAGTAGTTTTGAAGAGAGGCCAGGTGCAGTGGTAGGGATCGAGAGCCATACGAGCGCTCCAGGGAGGAACGTCGGCTCAGAAGTGATTCTGTCACCGCTAATGCTCCTCTGCCGCTCTTGGTCATGCGTAGTGAAGGTCTTGGCAAGTTCGCGACATTCTTCAGCAAGTCGGGCGGTAGCAGAAATCGGCGCACACTCAGACCGATCCGGCTTGTAGGGAAGGATTGTGTCGATTGTGTGCGAGGGGTGCCTGCCATACAATAAGAAAAAGGGAGAAAAACCAGTGGTGCTCTAGCGGCGGTATTGTAGGCGTAGGTGACGAAGGGCAGAATGGCATCCCAGTTGGTGTGATCGGCGGCTACGTACATGGAGAGCATGTCGCCGAGCGTACGGTTAAAGCGTTCGGTGAGGCTATCCGTCTGCGGGTGGTAAGCAGTAGTTTTGCGGTGAAGAACGTTGCACTCTTTTAGAATGGCTTCGACGACTTCCGACAAGAAGACACGGCCTCGATCGCTGAGCAGCTCCTGAGGTGGACCGTGACGTAGCATGAATCGGTGGAGCAGGAAGGAGGCCACATCGCGCGCTGTAGCCGCTGGGGGGGCGGCAGTTTCGGCGTATCGCGTGAAGTGGTCTACAGCGACGATGACCCAGCGGTTACCAGCAGACATCAGAGGAAGTGGTCCATACAAGTCGATGCCAACACGCCCAAACGGCCGGTCAGGGCAAGGTAGAGGTTGCAGACCTGCCGGGGACAGGTGCGTTGAAGTTTTGCGGCGCTGACAATCGATGCAGGCGCGAACGAACTTCTGCACGTAGCGGTACATCCCTCGCCAAAAGTACCGTTGGCGAATGCGGTGGTAAGTTTTCGATACCCCAGAATGCGCACACTGCGGATCAGCGTGGAACGATTCGCATATGTCAGAACGCAGACTTCGGGGTATTACTAGTAGCCACTGGCGGCCGTCGCCGCTGTAATTGCGTCGGTGGAGGAGGTCGTCGCGAACGGCGAAATGGTGGGCTTGACGACGCAACGCGCGAGTGGATGGTGTTGCCGAGGGATCAGCCAGCAAGTCCATCAGTGAGGCAATCCAGCGATCCTTGCGCTGTTCGGTAGCGATTGTCTGAATGTCGATGGAAGAAACGGCAAGGGGAGACACTGAGCTGTGGGCATTGTCGTCAGGCAAGGGAGAGCGCGACAGGGCGTCGGCGTTAGCATGCTGGCGTCCGTTGCGGTACAGCACGCGGATGTCGTAGTCTTGCAGGCGAAGTGCCCAACGGGCGAGACAGGCCTGTGGGATCTTTCAATGACGACAACCAGCACAGCACATGATGATCGGTGACGACATCAAACGGGCGACCATACAAATAAGGTCGGAACTTCATAAGGGCCCAGATGATTGCCAGGCATTCTTTCTCCGTGACGGTGTAATTGGTCTCGGCTTTAGTAAGCGTGCGACTTGCATATGCCACGACATATTCCGGGAACCCAGGTTTGCGCTGTGCAAGGACAGCGCCGAGGTCAACACCGCTGGCGTCCGTGTGTACCTCTGTAGGGGCCGTAGGGTCGTAGTGGCGTAGTATCGGAGGAGACGTCAACAAACGACGGAGCTTCGCGAAAGCGGCGTCGCACTCTGACGACCACGTATTGAGAGGCCCGTTGCTGCCAAGGAGCTGTGTCAGCGGCGATATGATAGTCGCGAAGTTTCGTATGAAGCGTCGAAAGTAGGAGCATAGTCCTACAAAACTGCGCAGTTCTTTGACGGACGTAGGTTTGGGGTACTCTGTCACGGCCCGAAGCTTGGCTGGATCGGGGAGAATTCCGTCCTTGGACACGACGTAGCCTAGTATTGTCAGCTGCCGCGCTGCAAATCGGCACTTCTTTAGGTTCAGTTGTAGCCCAGCGTCGCTCAAACGCGTCAAAACAAGTCGCAGGACGTTGAAGATGCGTGGAGAAGTCCGGGGCGAAAACGACGACGTCGTCGAGGTAGCACAGGCACGTGTGCCATTTCAAGTTGCGCAGAATGGTATCCATCATGCGCTCAAAGGTCGCGGGCGCATTACACAGCCCAAACGGCATGACGTTGAATTCGTACAAGCCGTCGGGTGTGACAAACGCTGTCTTCGGTCGAGCGTCATCAGCCATGGGGACTTGCCAGTACCCTGAGCGCAAATCGAGCGACGAAAAAAATTCTGCTCCTTGCAGGCTGTCAATGGCATCGTCTATTCGAGGGAGGGGATACACGTCCTTACGAGTGATCTAGTTGAGTCGGCGGTAGTCTACACAGAACCGCACAGAGCCGTCCTTCTTCGCAACGAGTACGACAGGAGACGCCCAGGGGCTGTTAGAGGGTCGAATAACATCGCGGCGAAGCATGTCTTCGACTTGCGCGTTAATTACATGACGCTCTGCTGGAGATACGCGATATGGACGTTGCCGCAGTGGGGGTTGGGCGCCAGTGTCGATGTGATGCGTGACAGCAGACGTGCAGCCGAGAGAAGTTTGCGCGACATCGAACGAAGAATGAAATTCTTCCAAAAGGCAGAAAAGCTGGGAACGCTGGACCGACGTAAGGTTGTCAGCAATTGAGGAAGCAAATACATCAGCAGTAGACGAGTCAGCAGGGGCGTAGCCAAGGGGGGGGGTGGGGGGGTTCAACCCCCCCCCCCCCCCCCCCGAAATTTTTCAGTTTTGCTTGCGTATATATACACGCACACATACAAACGTACGCACAAACATACACAAAGTATGGTTGAACCCCCCCCCCCCCCCCGAAAAAAATTTCTGGCTACGCCCCTGCGAGTCAGATGTGGAAAAAGCACTGAGCGTACGGGAGCTGGCACAGTGCGTGCCACCCGGTGCGTCCATAACTTGTGCATCTTCGAGGGCTTCCGCTCGGCCGAGACATTCTCCTCGCACCAACGTAACATTGTACGGGGATGGGTTCGTAACGAAAATATCGGTGTCGCCCTGAGTGACTTGCACGGTCGCAAATGGCACCAGCAAACCTTTCCTGGTGAAAACGCGGTCAGAGGGGGAAAGGAGTGCAATGGTGTCGGAGAGACCGGTGCAATAGACGGACACAGCCGTTGACGAGTTTGCAGGAACTGTGGTGTCCTCTTTGACAAGTACTTTGGTCGCAGCCCGATGGACTGTTCGCCGGCGTCAAATTAGGAGAATGGTGAGAGCTCTATTTCGGCTGGTGCGCAACGAATTACGGCGTCGTGGCGAGCGAGAAAATCCCAACCCAGGATGACGTCGTGAGATGCATGAAGAAATTATGATGAATTCGACGGCGTACAGAGCGTCCTGAATGATGACACGGGCTGTACACACCGCTGTCGGGTGAATGCTTTGAGCGCTAGCTGTACGGAGGGAGAGCCCGGCAAGCGGCGTCGTCACTTTTCGTAGTAGTCGGCTAAATTTAGCGTCCATAACGGATACGGCAGCTCCAGTGTCCACAAGGGCCAATGTGCGCACGCCATCTACAAACACGTCTACTACGTTCGATGGGCTTTGCTGAGGGCTTTGGCAGTTCGATAGCGTCGCAGCCCTTGCCTCTTGGACTGCGACGACTAGTTTTCCTGGTCTCAGGCGACCGGACGAGGCCGCATCAGTGACAGTGAGCGGCGTCTTGGCGATGGCGAACGGCGGGTAGATGGAGACGGGCGTGAAGTCGGTGACATAGGCGGCGGTGGCTCGTAATATGGACGGCTGTACTGGCTGGTGACGGTCGATCCGACTCGAGGCGGCTGCATGCGATTGCAATAGCGGGCGACGTGACCGGCGCAACCGCACGCAAAGCAGATGGGGCGGTTGTCGGAAGTGCGCCAGGCTTGCCGGGCTAGGTCCCATCCATATCGCAGGACGCGAGGGACGGGGTGGCTGCTGGTATGACTGCATGGTGGGCTGCAGTCGTGGCGTATGGATGACGTCGGCGTACGCAGCCGGCACACTCTCTTCGAAGGCCTGAGGCCTGGCGACGGCTCCGGCGTAAGTAAGTGGGGGAACCACAGGGATCGCTGGGGGCGGCCTAGCTACAACTTGCGCGTAACTGAGCGGCGCAGTCGCCCGAGGGGGTTGGTGGTATTTCGGCATGACCTCCGCGATTTCATGCTCAATAGCCCGGCGTAGGGGAGGCAGCAGTGGGGTCGACGGCTGTTCAACAGGCTGCGGGTGAGCGAAGGCCAGTAGAGAGAACTGGCGGGCAATCTCCTCGCGCACGAATGACTTGATTTCGGCGAGCAAGACGGAGTGGTCCGAAATAGCCGGCATGCCAGCGAGATCGGCGTCGTGTGATGGAGGTCGACGCGTCATCAGCCGCTGCCGGCGCAGCTCCCGTAGCTTTGGCACAGTGTTATGACCTCAGCCACAGTGCAAGGGTTTTTGGCGAGTAGCATGGTGAAGGCATCGTTGTCGATGCCTTTCATGACGTTCCGGATCTTCTCAGCTTCAGACATGGTCGCGTTGGCTTTCTTGCACAAGTCCAGGACGTCTTCAATGTAACTCGTGAAAGACTCGCCGGACTGCTGGGCTCGTTCCCGTAAGCGCTGTTCAGCTTGCAGCTTACGAACCGCAGGGCGGCCAAACACGTCGACGATGGCGGTCTTAAAAGCGGACCACGTAGCGAAATCGGATGCGTGGTTGTTGAACCATAGGCTTGCGACACCCGCGAGGTAGAAAACCAGGTTGCTCAGTTTTCCTGCCTCGTCCCATTAATTGGGTACGCTGACACGCTCGTAAATCGCGAGCCAGTCCTCGACGTCGGTGCCATCCGCGCCGGTGAGAACAGGAGGGTCGCGGATGCGGGGGACACCGGGACAGGATGTCGGTGCAGAGGGAGGCGTTTGCTGGGCGGCATCTTGAGTCATGGTAGAGGGCACGGCACGGGATCGAAGCTCCAAGGGCATTGAATGCTGACCGTAGTTGTTTGAAGGGCACAGCACTCTCCACCAAATTATAAAGGTGTTTATTGGCGGACACTCGGCGAAGATGAACGACAGCGACAGTCAAGGCGGGGCCGACTCTGCGCGAGCTGCGCTCTGTCCGAAGAGGGCAACCCACTAGAAGGGGCCGGAGAGGACGACCCACTTCAGAGTTCCAATAAGCTTCGCTACAAACTTGTGAATGAACGCAAAGTTACGGCGGCGAACATAATCTGTCTAGAAACGGAATATAACACATTTCTGAATATAATGATGTTCATCTCAAGCAGACCTAAAAATCAGTGTAAGCGCACTCAACACTCATAAACATCATGCATGTAATTTAACCGTACATAAAAAATACAAAAGAATTAGCAGGGCATAAGCAAGTACCAAAATATCGTTTAGATGAGCACTTGCCAAGAGCGTGTATACCAATGAAACCTAATCGAACAGTAAAACACTTATAATAATAATAATAATAATACTTTATTCTGGCATGTGTACACAACAGTTACATGCCACCGAGATGAGGCAAAAGGAAACAGACGAAGCTGTTTCCTGACTAGGCCTACATCCCGGCTCGTGAACAAAAAACAAAAACAAGGACAGCGGTGAGGAAAGCGAAAAACATCCGGTACAGCACAATTCACCAGCATCACTGTAGAGAAGTCATGGAAGGTTCATACCAATTTCAAGCAATTTCGCTATAGAAGTACGAAAACCTATAAAAACCATTTCATGTTGATATGTCCATCAGGGTAAAGTTGTGAATAGATTTAATGAATGAAGAGGTGCAATAGTATCCATCATAATTCAGAATTCAAGTGGAGCTAACAATGTGCGTAGCTTAACAATTGAAACGCAGTGAAGTACAACCTGGTGAACAGAAGTATACATCGCAAGTGGCAAAATACATTGCATGCACATAAAACACACAAAAAAACAAAAAAAACAAAAAGAAAACAAAACGAAAACAAGCACTTCATCCTGGATCGAAGAGTAATCTTACTTTCTTTTTAAAATAATGTACAGATCTGCTTATCTGTGATAATTCTACTACAGAAGGAAAATTGTTACATATATCTACTATTTGATGGTCAAGTGATTGGGTACCATAATTTGTTCTAGATCGTGCTGAAACAAGTGACGTCCTTCGTAAGTTATATTCAATATGACGAGTGAGGTACATATTGCTGAATGAAGCAAAATCTTGTTTTATACGATTATAAATAAGAACCATCAGTTTAAGTTTGTAGCATTCAGTGAAACACAATACACGAAAAACAGAAAATAAATTGCTATGTCTATGTCTATCTGGCCTTTTAGTTATTAGCTTCAATGCTTTTTGTTGCATGGTAATTAATTTTTGTGCATTGGTCCTATTACATGTGCCCCAAACTAAGTTGCAGTATGTGAGGTGCGAATGAACGAGAGAAAAGTATAGCTGCTTTGCCACCGAATGTGGAAGAAGATGGTTAATACGGCTTATAACACCAATGGATCGAGCCATTTTCAGTTTTACATGACTCACGTGATCAGACCAGCTCAAGTCATCCATACCACATTCGTAAACGAACCTCTATTTTCATTTTTCTTTCTTTTTTTGAGTACAGAAGAATTCCTACAAGCTAAGCATCATCAAAAACCGAATACTCACGGACGATGCTCACGGTGCGAAGAAACACGTTATTTGTAACGAGCCCCGTTCTTTGACTGCGATGTGCATTCATGATCTTCGATCTTTATTCATAGTATTTAATTGCATTAAACAAGGCGCGTCAGCTAGCGTATGTCGGTCACGCTGCCATTTTTTTGTGCAAGTAAAGCCACGTCGTCACCTGATGTAAAACTTGTTAAATGTTGCGAACCTTGTGGAAGATCGGTAAACTGACCATAGTGCCAGTCCTCACAGTTGATTGGACAATGACCCCAAGCACATCGGTCAGCGTGAAAACGGTTTCGACACTCATTATATAATAGTTAGCTATGTTACTAATGTCAGTATAGTTATTTCAATCAAGATTTCGAGCTGTGCATGGAGGACGAGTTGAATAACCTCTTGAGAAAGTTAATGGAGTGCAGAGTAGAATTTTCTCTTAATGTTTGTTTATTTGCAAGCACCGAAGTTCGCAATTAGTCTTTCGTGAGCAAAACTGCGGCTTGAGCAAACTCATGTGTCAAAAAAAGACGGCAGATCCCACGCATTGTGGGAATCGATGTAATGCGAAGCAGCCAGCACAGAGCTGCATACATCGTCTTGTATGTAATTGAGGAAAATGCGTGTCATGGTTTTCATGTTAACTCCTATTATTTATGTTCGTCACACAGTAACGTCGCGCAATGCCAACTTCGGGGTCGATCAAGCTAGAGAAACGGCCGCCAGCGCACCATGAGCGTGGCATGTAAGTCATGCTGTACATGACATGCGTGTCATGACTTTCATGTTAACTCGTGTTATGTCCGTCACACAGTCACGTCGCGCAATACCAATTTCGGGGTAGACCAAGCTAGCGAAACGGCCGCCAGCGCTCCATGAGCGTGGCACGTAAGTCATGCTGTACATGACATGCGTGTCATGATTTTCATGTTAACTCGGGTTATGTATGTTCGTCACACAGTCACGTCGCAAGATACCAATTGTGGTGTATATAAAGCTAGCGAAACGGCCGCCAGCGCTCCATGAGCGTGCCACGTAAGTCATGCTGTACATGACATGCGTGTCATGATTTTCATGTTAACTCGGGTTATTTATGTTCGTCACACAGTCACGTCGCCAGATGCCAATTTTGGTGTATATGAAGCTAGCGAAACGGCCGCCAGCGCTCCATGAGCGTGCCACGTAAGTCATGCTGTACATGACATGCCTGTCATGATTTTCATGTTAACTCGGGTTATTTATGTTCGTCACACAGTCACGTCGCAAGATACCAATTGTGGCGTATATAAAGCAAACGAAACGGCCGCCAGCGCTCCATGAGCGTGCCACGTAAGTCATGCTGTACATGACATGCGTGTCATGATTTTCATGTTAACTCGTGTTATTTATGTTTGTTACACAGTCACGTTGCGCAATACCAATTTCTGGGTAGATCAAGCTAGCGAAATGGCCGCCAGCGCTCCATGAGCGTGTCACTTAAGTCATGCTGTACATGACATGCGTGTCATGATTTTCATGTTAACTCGGGTTATTTATGTTCGTCACACAGTCACGTCGCAAGATACCAATTTTGGTGTATATCAAGCTAGCGAAACGGCCGCCAGCGCTCCATGAGCGTAGCATGTAAATCAAGCTGTACATGACATGTGTGTCATGATTTTCATGTTAACTCGGGTTATTTATGTTCGTCACACAGTCACGTCGCCAGATACCAATTTTGGTGTATATGAAGCTAGCGAAACGGCCGCCAGCGCTCCATGAGCGTGCCACGTAAGTCATGCTGTACATGACATGCGTGTCATGATTTTCATGCTAACTCGTGTTTTTATGTTTGTCGCACAGTCACATCGCGCAATACCAATTTCGGGGTAGATCAAGCTAGCGAAACGGCCGCCAGCGCTCCATGAGCGTGGCACGTAAGTCATACTGTACATGACATGCGTGTCATGATTTTCATGTTAACTCGTGTTATTTAGGTTCGTTACACAGTCACGTCGCAAGATACCAATTGTGGTGTATATAAAGCTAGCGAAACGGCCGCCAGCGCTCCATGAGCGTGCCACGTAAGTCATGCTGTACATGACATGCGTGTCATGATTTTCATGTTAACTCGGGTTATTTATGTTCGTCACACAGTCACGTCGCCAGATGCCAATTTTGGTGTATATGAAGCTAGCGAAACGGCCGCCAGCGCTCCATGAGCGTGCCACGTAAGTCATGCTGTACATGACATGCCTGTCATGATTTTCATGCTAACTCGTGTTTTTATGTTTGTCGCACAGTCACGTCGCGCAATACCAATTTCGGGGTAGATCAAGCTAGCGAACGGCCGCCAGCGCTCCATGAGCGTGCCACGTAAGTCATGCTGTACATGACATGCGTGTCATGATTTTCATGTTAACTCGGGTTATTTATGTTCGTCATACAGTCATGTTGCGCCATACCAATTTTGGTGCACATTCGATTAACCAAGCGACCAGGAGAGCACAAAGTCGTAGGCGGCTAGATAGATAGATAGATAGATAGATAGATAGATAGATAGATAGATAGATAGATAGATAGATAGATAGATAGATAGATAGATAGATAGATAGATAGATAGATAGATAGATAGATAGATAGATAGATAGATAGATAGATAGATAGATAGATAGATAGATAGATAGATAGATAGATAGATAGATACGCTGAAAGTCGCAGAAGTTCGCTAAGAAATGCTTCGCATTTAATAGCACAGCTACATCGGGTATTCGAGCTTTCATCGCGAACTCTTCTTGGAGAAACCTTTAATTCGCTTAGCCGGACATCTAATTTTCTACACTAAAACGCACTTCGCAAAGAAAGTAACGTACAAATGAAGAGAAAGAGAGGGACGGAAAAAATACTAAAAGCAAATCACTCCTCAAATGAAAATACTAGAAGGAAATCACTCCTCAAATGAAGAACCTGCGTCCTGTGCTCAACGTATAAACACAGAGAGATCATCCTCATGAATAACTGCATATCCACGAAATATGTACAAATAAGCGGAGGATGTTGCGCTGTAGGAGGGTATTTGCGTGAGAGAGAAATTGCGATTGACTATACCAGCGGCCTCAAACTCACCTCAGCAAGCAGGTCGCAGTCACGAAATTCGGTCCCTCAAAGGGCCTAAACAGTCGAGAAGGTGGATAGGGGGGCGTAGTTTAAACAAAATGTCGGCTAACATTGCATTTGAAAAAAGACCTTCCCCATATCTCATATATGGGTCATTTCTGAAGCAGCTTTCGATTCGAGAAACATACAGATACCGATCTTCTCCGGAATGACTGAAATCTGGACGCCAGTTTTTGGTCCGCGATTATGTTTCAACACATGATAACTACATGTGTTATCCCCCTACACCCCCCTACACACACACACACACACACACACACACACACACACAAAGAAAGCTCAAGATCAGTTAAGCCTGTGTAGCTTACGCCACCAAAGCGTTATTAATCGTAATAGGCGAGAAAATAATGCGAGTATCACTTAGCAATCTCACAGTCACAAAGTCATTAAAAAAAGTGCAACGAAGACATTCGTGCGCGGGCCGGGCCGCTAGCGAAAGGTCGGCGGGCCGTGTGGTTGAGGTCGATCCCTAGACGATAGAGACTATTTTCTTAAACGCCAGCCAAGATTTGAAGACAGCAGACTTCTACAGTAATTTACGGACGCGTTCTCCAGACCAGCCGGCTGAGATGCGAAAAACTCCCCCCCCCCCCGTCTGTTTTAACCCTTTCAGGCCCAGTGATTCCAATTGGAATCGTAAATTTTGTAAGTCAGTCAGCAAGCACCTGGTAACGATAAAGCATTGTTCTTCTTCAAGAGTTCATATCTAGCATTTGCTCCACATATGGTGCCAGCCCGGTACACTCAACAAAGCGAGGTCACGTGTGAACGAAGAACTCACAGAAGTGGTCGCGCTGCTCGCGCATTTCGCTGAGGCAGCTTCTTCTTTCACCGTGCAGAAGTAGGGCATTTATCTGAGTTCTGTGTCGAAAAATCGAATTTTCGCCGTTGGGTATTTTGCTATCCCATCGAAATAATTTTAAGAAATTAAGAATCATATGATCGACATATTATGAAATAATAATTCACAAATTAATTCGGTCGCTAATTACTCTTGATTGAAAAGTGCGAGCACAGATTTTTTTTTATTTTTGAACTACCATGATCATGCGCACCTCATACTGTAAAAACCAGTTGTTTACATCGAAAATAAAATAAATCAGGACTGAAAGGGTTTTAAGGGCGAAGCTTTAAGGTCGAGGTTTGTCCGGCGCTCGCCGTAGCCAGCCGCTAGTATCATCATCTTGTATAAAATAAATAATAAAAAACGTAGGCTCGAGTCAGATCGAACCCAGGCCGTCTACGTGGCAAGCAGGTGTTCTAACACAGAGCCACTCCATTGTTTGGAACTGCACTGAAATTAACTTTAATGGTTCACAAACATACGCGTCCTGTGTACGGGTGTCACAGTACGAGATGTAATATCGCAGTAGGGGGGAGGGGGCAGCGCCACATGGGAGGGGTGGGGGAGGAATTTTCCAACAACTTTGTTTTTTGCCTATCTCGCTCGCTCTTTGTGCTTTTTGCGATTGCCTCTCACGCCGCCGTTAAAGCAGCACACGCGTGATTTCGTGCGGCATTCCCTACGGCGTGCGATTGACTCGAAAGCTGGTGAATCCCCTGTGGAAAACCTGTAGTGAACTTAATTTGAGCGTGTCTATCCGGCACGCGGAATCATATGACATATGTATTCTACGTCGTGCGCATCCGGCAGAGTTCTTCAATCGTACTGCGAAACTACTCATACGCTCCATGTGTCAGAATGCGAACAGTATTGTTCAAAATTGCGTAGAGGTATGCCGATTGTTGCGTCACGCGTCGGTGAAAAAAACAACAACTAATAAATGGCACCTTCTTGTGTATTACGTTGCACAGCGCCGTACAGACACTTTTGAGGCGATGACATTGCCCTTCTGAGCATGTGGATTCAACTTCCGGAGCCTTTGTATGAGCTAGTTTGTCTACACATACTGCAAATAAGGCGCGAAAGAAACTGTGTCGTATAAACGTGAAGTGATTTTCAACCTTGGCTGCCGCATATCGGGCCTGGTGGAATCAGATTTTTATAATAGTACACTAAAGGGAATTCTGGCGCTAGTGTCTATGGGAGCTGCAACGCGTAACGCTTGAGCCAGCACGGGTATGATGGTTAGTACGTGGATTTTCCTAAACTTCGTTCTGTCGGCTCTGTGTGGGCTCGTGTGGCATGCAGCCGGTTTGTCGCAAGATGAAGTTCAGCAAAAGTTCAGCAGTCCCACTTCACTACCTAGACGTTTTTTGGTTCACCATTCAAATCATCTCACTGAGGTTCACAAGGAGCCGTTCTTTTATCTGAAAAAAAAAAAGTCAGAACACTACAATAAACAAAGCCACAAGTGCGTTCCACGCTGCAAACACGAAGACTAGGCGAAACTATGTACTACCCATCATTCCCACGGTGGCTGAAAGATCGCAGCGCCACAGTTCCCTCTAGTAAATATTGAAGGAAACTATATGGGTGGAATAGAAAAATGTTCATGCGCCGTACTCGTGCACTGCCTTCAAAGTGATCCTGTGCATTTCCTGTTCATTTCAGTCAACAGATCAAGGAGCACGAGCGGACCCTCGACGAGCACGTCAACCGTGACTTTATCGACGGTTATCTAAAAAAGATCAACGAAAGCAAGGCCGATCCAAATTCAAATTTTAAGCGTGAGTCGACGTTTTCTCGCGCCTTATTAAACAACGGTCAAAGGTCATCTATGGCCGAGCACGTTGCACACAGGGGTGTAGGCAGAAATTTTTTTTGGGTGTGCAGCTCCTGGATCTGAAATGAGGGCCAGGCAGGCAGATGTGGTCGAGGGTCATTTCGTGCTCTGTATGCCATGGCAAAAAAATATCAGGGGAGGGGGGGGGGGCACGGACCCGATGTACCACCGGCTACGCCACTGTATGCACACGACCACACGTGCAGCCTCGAATAGGCTGCGTAATTTAAGCTGCCTCGCCACTGTGACGGAAAGCAGGTATGAGATGTTATTATGCCGAGCAGTGCTGCCGTTGAGCATAGATTTAAAAAGGAGCCACAACTTAAGCTAAATGTAGCCAAAAGTAGCCATATCATTTCATTTTAGCGCCATACTTGTAGCCAAATACAACAAAAGCAAAATCACGGACGCGGCTTTTATTATGTAAAATAAGTAATATTGTATTTAATTCAATTTTTCTTCCTCTTGCTTGGTCTCCAAACCACAGATAAGTTTCAAATAGTTGAATAAAGCATTTTGAGCTCAGTGCGCCTTCATATAGTTTATCTAGAATAGATGTAGTTCTGGCCAGAAGTCCTGTGGAGCATTCTAGCTCGCAACTCAGTAGGAGCATTAAACGATGAAGCTCCTTCAAGCCGGAGATCAAAAGTGATTCGTAGAAATACCATAATAAGAGTCCAGCTTGATGTAAAATGTGGTTGAAGATGAACGGTGCAGGTTCAATTTGTGGCGGATATCTGTTTTTCCACGAGCCCTATTGAACGACCTCAGATACGAGATGTGGTGGAACTTCTTCAGCGTCAAGTGCATGCGTTTTCTTTATGACGCTACAGATGTCTTTAAAAATCGTATGACAGTCAGGCTCATGGCGTTTTCGCACATGCACTCTACTTCGAGGAGGAAATACTTTGCCGCAGCTGAAATTACACAGAAGTGACTAATTAAGAAAGCCTCGTTAATTAACTTTCTAATTATTGATTTGAGCGCAGTTGTTTACATTAGAAAGTTGTAGTCCGTGACATTTTATGGCAGACAGTGTCGGTTGGTCCTCCTACCTCGCGCGCCCATATCCGTCGGTCGGCGAGAGCCGCGAGCCGGCGGGCGCGCGAGCCCGTGGAGACCTCAACTTCTGTCTTGAAATTTAGATGTGCTGCGCAAGCAGAAAGAAAGAGCAGGAACACAGTTTTTTGCGTCCCTGCTCTTTCTTTCTGCTCGCGAAGCGCATCTAAAGTTCACGCATGAGCCAGCTACTCTGCAAGAAAGTCTTGCTCAACTCCTATCACGTGACTTCCGCGACGCAGTGCGAAGAGAATAATACGTACAGCGTGCCGCTGCTTGCCGCGCGAAGGTCGCCGACGCGCGGGACGCCGTGGCGGCATGCATTCCGCAGTAGTTGCCGCGCTATCGCTCGACAAGTCGGCTTAACCGCGTTCAATTCCGGGATTTTAACTGCGCCCTGTCGTCGTCTCATGTCTCGCGTTGTCGTCACGCAGGTCCAACGTTTGATACACGTAAGCCGAGCAAGCGGCACATTTGGAACACCAGCGCGCGCTTGCCCGTGAAGGCCAGCGTCGCCGAAGAGCGTCCGCAGAAGACAGCGAAGCGACAACGACGCCAGCGCTGGCAGTTAGAAGCACCGTGCTCGGAGTCGGAGCAGCAAACAGCAGAAAAATACTAGAAAGGAGACCATAAAGCATAAAATAGATAATAACGAAAACAAATCAGATAATGACAAGAAAAGAGCGAAAGAGGATAGAAAATATCACATAATCACACGTAAATAACAGAAGAGAGTACAAATGAGCAGATAAACACAATGGAAACACAGGCGAACCACTGCTCCTCAGTTCGTACAGCTTTCACTTGTGGTGGAACTGGGTTTCGCTTTTTTTTTTTCGAGTGACGTGGCTGTGACGCCGCTGGTAAGTTGTGTCTGTTTGCCGCGCAGATAATTATCTCCTGGGCAATCTGCTCAGCTTCTTCATCGCCGGTTCGAACACCGTGGCGGTGACCCTCCAGTGGCACGTCTTGAACTTGGCCGACAAGCCAGACACAGTGCAGTCCAGGATTCGCCGAGAGATCGACCAAGTGGCGGGAAGGGAGAGGCCTCCCGCGTGGGAGGACAGAAACAAGATGCCCTACACGATGGCCTGCATCTGGGAGATGTACCGATGGAAGACTGTGTCACCCCTAGGTGTACCCAGGAGGTAAACAAAACAATTGCGTATGTGTAATAAGCACTTCTATCAATATGTGCTAAAAGGCCGGGCCCTGAGTTTGACGATGTCTTAGAAGCCCGCCGAGTCGGCAGCGTAGGTCCTTCTGATCTATTAACAGAGACTTAAGCGATCTCAGTACAGTATTTAGTTTAGTTATCGGTTTTAGACGTGTGCATCGCCGATGATCGTGGTGCGCCGCCCAAACTAGCTTTAAGCCACTTCAATAAAACTTCATTTGGGTCTAGTTGGTACGTAATCCTGAGGTTAAAGTTACAGCGCCAAAGCACAAGACAGTGCTTGTGTGTGTCGTGTATTTCCTCTAAGGGGCGTCTTGCGTGTTTGCGCTGTAACATTAACCATAGCCTTAAGCCGCCGCTGTTGTGGGGAGCGGCACTGTTAACGCGATAGCGTTAAAGAGTTCCTTTCGCAGAAATTCCGGTGTTGGTGTCGTCGGTTATGAGCGAAAGATCGGCGTTCTCGAACCCAAACCACGATCTTTTTACAGACGGACAATGAAAAATTAGGGCAGCTTCGTAATAGCGGTGCCAAGCCTGAAGGAAGTGCGGAGCTGGACTGCCTGCCTTGTTTCTCTTTGCTTCTATCTCTTTTCTGTCTGTTAATTTCTATTCCTCTTTATTTCTCTGTCTTTATCACTCTTTCTATCTTTCTTCCCTTTCTTTCTATCTCTCCTTATTTCTCGCTTCCTCTTTCTTTCTTTCTCTCCCTTTCTTTGATTCTTGCTTTCTCTTTTTGTCTTGCTCTCTCTTTTTTCTATCTGCTTTTGTGTCTGTTTCTGTTTCTATATATTTCTCTCACTGTCTACTTCTTTATCCGTATATGTCTTTTTCTTTCTCTCTGTTTCTCTTTCTCTTTCTTCCTATCTCTTTTTATCTATATATATATATATATATATATATATATATATATATATATATATATATATATATATATATCTGTGCTCATTCTCTCACCAATCTCAGTTACTCCATCCCACACCGGACAAATCGGAGTACGGGTTCTGGGAGCGAAGCAAAAGATTCAGAAGACGACGAAGAGAGCGCGTGCCGGTTCATGATGATGATTGTTTTCTGTTTGCTCTGCACGGACTAATGGCCGGCTTAAACAGCTCCGCTCTTTTAAAACAATGAGGCTTACAACATACGTGTTTCTTCAATTTCTATAAAATTCATTAGACTCTGCGCGTCCCCGTGCATTAGGACTAATTTCGCGGACGATTGCTTTCACACGTGCTAGTGAACGAGCCGTCTAAGTACGGAAAGCCAACATTTTAAAAGCGGAGCTCCTACGCTTTTCTTCAGGCAACTTGTATGGGTGCCCGCTCACGCGGGGAATCCGGGGAATGAGGCGGCCCACCGTGTAGCCCGAGGTTTGATCAACCGGGAGGTGGACCCCTCCACCCTGGACTTCCCGCAGGAGGCAATCACCACATATAATGAAATTACAGCATATTATAGAGAGAACCGCAAAACATACGCGGCCCCGCATACAGACCTCACAAGGGCACAGGCTACGATCTGGAGGCAAATTCAAACAGATTCTTTTCCCAGCCCCCATCGGCTGTCAAAAATTTACCCGGAATCAATCCAACCGCACTGCCGACATTGCGGCTGCCTGAAGGCTACCCAAAATCACATTCTTTGGGAATGCGAGGGAAACCCGCCTCCAAAAGCAATACTGCCAGCTTCCTCCCTCGAGGCGTGGGAGTCACTCCTGTCTTATGTGGTTATCACTGTATATATCATAATCGTCACCCAGCACCTGGAGTAGCATGTCAGGCGAACAGCCAGGCAAACATCTCCAGCTTCATTAAAATGTTTATCTCTCTCTCCTGTCATCAAATGACCAACGTATTCAGACAGAAGTTATCAACTGGGCCGAAAAGGTCGTGGCAAGCTACTTGCCACCACCATTCGAACCACCGGCAAGCTAAATTCAACGACCTCGCTGTGCCGTCAATAAAGTTGTTTCTCTCTCTTCAGGCCATGCGGAGTCACCAGAAAATTGTCATCTTCTACTCCCTCTCTGAACGTGTGCGCGCCCGGCTGCTATCTTCCTCTACGTCCTCTCCATATTCTTCTTCGCTGCTAGAACACATGCGCCGATTTGCCCAGCGCAATGCGCAATAGCTCTTATAGGCGAGAGCACGAGTACAGAACAGCTATTTAAGCTAGCCGTAATGTGTCCGACCCTATCTGGAAAAATAAACAGGTATGAAAATGTTCCGCTGCCGGGAATCGAACCTACGACATCTCGGTCCGCGACACGTGCCCGGCGCACTACAGACTAAGCCACCGAAGCACATGAGCAACGCCCCACAAACTCGCCTTATATATCTATCACACATTATCTCTCGCACGGCGCTCTCTGTTGCCGGGGCTACAGGCGGGACGTGAAGTATTGCGTCATGACACTTACTAGTGCCGATAGGAAACGATCTGGTGACGAGGCAGTTAAAGCATGGCCTCGGAGAGCGCGCAATCTCGGAGGTCATGGTTAAAGCGTATCGATACCAGCGAGAAACACTGGCCGCGTTGTCACTAAAAAGGAATAAGGCAACAGTTCGCCCAACACTAGGGAACGGGAAAGGCAACGGCGGCTACGAGAAGACCCTGAATCGATGGAAGGCCTGCGCCGACGGACGTGCCCGTAGATCTATGAGAGGTGCGAACGCTTGGTTTCATTGCGATTTTGCCTCTGGTCGGACATCCATGTCTTTGACAGTATGAGAGGTGCGAACGGTTGATTTTAGTGCGAGTTTTTATCTTTGGAGTTTGGACATCCGTGTCGTGTATACGACTGTGTGGCTTAACTCGAACCTCTCTGCGCTGAGAATCAACGCAGAAATAACCTAGCATCACCTAGCTAACGCCTAGCAACGACCTAGAAGCAACCTAGGAACAACCCTCATCACCTATAGCTAAGGCCTAGAAACAACCTAGAAGCAACCAGATTAGTCTTCAGAATCGTCCAGTTTCGCTGTTTCAAGGCTTGCGCGGCTTAGTGCTTAGTGCAAGCTTCGCCAATTTTTTAACGTTTAACAGCGTGTTATGCGAGCTTATAAGCGGCTAAGTGTGGCAAATTTTCACATTTATATCGTAGCGTATTTTACCGCTTGTAACTTGCGACCTGTTACTATTCAAATACTGCCACTATTTCAATTTGCTTCGATTTCGTTTCGAACCAAAAAAGTGATATTCACACAAGCCTCGTTCCAATTCTTAAAAATATTGTGTAAATTAGTTGAGTCATGATAAAATCACTTTGTTTTTATAATATGTGATATATAATATTGAAATCATTCGGTTCTAAATTATTCTACCTAATCACTATTCCCTTTTAACTTGCTTCGAACCTGAAATGTATAATTTACACACCGCCACTTATAGTAATCTGATCCTGGGGGAGAGTTTTCAGAAAGCATAATTTTTTTCCGTAAAGAGAGTAGCGCTTGAAATTTTCAAATAACGCAGTCTGCTGGCATTCTTCTTTGCTTTATCCCACTGATCGTTTCAGCGCCGGTGAAGACACGTTCTTCGACAATTATTACATTCCGAGAGGAACTACCATTTCTCCCAACGTGTGGGCGGTGCACAACGACCCTACGCTCTGGAAGGAGCCATCCAAGTTCGACCCGGCCCGCTTCTTGAGAGAGGACGGCTCCTTAATCCAACCTAAGCCGGAGTTCCTGATCCCATTTTCGATAGGTAATAATCCGATGTCTGCTGTATGCACTTCTCAGACATGCACTGGAGATTGTTCTCAGCAGCCAAGTCTAGGCTGCTGAGAACAGTTTCACCGCGAAAGCTGTTATGAGATAATAACAGCCGAATTTGTTGATGTAGTTGTCCACCGCCGCCGCCAGTATCTTCAACAGCTATCGCACGCAATGAGAAGGAAATATCTAAGACAAAGCAGGACTTGAACCCAGGCCCTCTGCGTGACAGTCAAGTTTCTACCACAGAGCCACGCCGGTGCTGTAACCTCATTTGCAAAAAGACCCTATACAGGCGTCATGTCGGACACTGAATCACGTTCAAGATGCAACATAGCGTGGTAGAAGAGTAAAACAACCAGGCGTCGCACAATGCGAATTGTGTTGCGAGTGGGTGGTTTGAATATTTCTACTCATTACAAAGAGCTCAGCCATAATTTTTCATCGTTATCAGCCGCAGCATCAACAGAGTGTATATGATGCCTCACAGTCGCGTAGTCGGTACCTCGCTTCTCCGCAGAATGATGAATAATGGCAATAATGGCATAGTGGGTACTTCCCTACTTCGCAAAATTGTGATTTATGGCGTAGTGGGTACCTTACAACTGTACTAATAGTCGCCTCAAGAGATTACAACGGGCTGTAGAAAGGCAGCTCCACCAGCTCTCGCTGTGAGTAAGCCTTGCTTTTCAAAACTGTTTGTTTTAAATTAAGGAAAAATCTGCACAAACAGATTGTGCAAGCTGGGCCGCCCTATACCGCGACAACAATGCAGTGTTTAATAAGATTTTGAAAATAGTACCGTGAAGTTTTAAAAAGTACACTCAAATTTAACCTGATCATCCGAGCATTGCATCAGCAAACTTCCCAGTCTTAATTTGGCGTTGTTACGATGAGTACGAAGAACCTGCTATGACTCTAGTACCTTAAATTCTCACTTATTAAACAAAACAGGTGGCTGACAAAGCAAGGTACTTCGCAGAAGTCTTCAGGATAAGCCGAGTGCCAATTTCTTTACTGTTAGAGCCGTCTAATATAAAGTCTTTCTTAAGAAGAAGACCAAGTTCAGTCGATTAATACTTAAGGAAACTACATTGAGCTGGTTATGTATAGTTATAAGATTATAAATGGTTACGAATTTATGTACTAGGAGTCGCTCCTTGCCCTCCTACTTTTCCCAGCTTGGGTGGGGGTGGACGGAAAAACTCTGAAGTGGCCCTTTCCTCTTCCCCTCCGGTTCCTCCAAGTAAATAGCCTACGTAAACTGTGTAAGCTCAAATTTTCTTAGAAAAACATGTGGGCGATTATGACGTTAAGCTACCCCGCATTGCTTCCTTCCGTATAGGTCGTTAGCTGGTAATGATTGGTCGAAATTTTCTGGGTCATGCTCACAGCACCTGCTCGTAAAATGGCGCAACTAAACACGCTTAAGTGATCCAATGTGTAATCACCACTTACACATGACTGCGTAAAAAAATAGTAATAATGAACTATTTTCAATACGGCGTATCGTTTGTCATTGGTTCTTCGCTATTCGTCAAAATTTTTCAATGTGCCATAAAATCGCCTCCTTGTTACACGACGTCACAAGTCCGCGAAAACTCGCTGCGTTAAAATGAAATGTACACAAAAGCAGAACATTACTGTGCTGAACAAAAAAAGTCACAGTTTCTCCGCAAGGGCGAAGCAATGAATGCGATAGCAAGAAACTAATGCTATACGAAGTGAGGCTCGCCAATGGATACTCTCAGTTTGAACAGCGCTCTTGTTACAAAGGCGGCCGAAGCAGCGAAGGAAACTAGCGTGCTTCAAGTGTCGAGCTGTTACACTTGATAGTTCGCGCTCATCTTCTGTTTGTTCGTTTAGCGGCGTCCCTTGAGCTCGAGTGACTTTCGTACGCTCCGTAACATGAGCACGGACATCACGGTGAAAGCTCGAAACATCCCTCTTCCCCTCACCACGAGAAAACCGCGCGAGCAGCCAGCGGAAGGGCAAGGTTCTCTCTGCGCAAATATAAGAAGAAGCGAGCGAGCTCCCCGACGACTTTTAAATCCGCCAGTCATGCTCCTCGCGCCATCTAGCTGGCTGGTAATGAAGAAGCGCTTATAAGCGCCTGCCGTCTCTGAGTCCTGCCAGCGGTAAAGGGTGTGTATATAACGCTCGCCGTTAGCTACCTGAAGGATCTGCGCTTTCTGGCGTAGTGGTTAGCGCCACGCGCTGCGGAACGCCAGGTCGCTGGTTCGATTCCTCGCTTTGGAAGCATTTTTCTGAATTATGTTTCTTTGGGACTTTGATATATATATATTGTGAGGCAACGTTTAGGACTCTCAAGACTCTTCTTTAGTGTGCCGAGTATGAGCCCCACAACCCAAACACAGTTGGTGATGATGAGTATGGACATATGAGAACATGAAGGGCATCAACAATGCTCACACTAATCTCCCCGCGCGCGCGAGCGTCCGGCCCGGCCGCGATTTAGGCGGGAAAGGTACGCCGAACGAATGGCTTGAGACTCGATACGTGCACTATCTCAGAAGCACGGGAACGACGGTGCGAAGAGACCTCGACGGGGATGACAAGATAGTTCACTGGGAATGTTTGTTCACGAACAACGTAAGGTCCAAGGAAGTGTGATTGAAATTTCTCACACAATCCAGGAGTACGAACAGGCGTCCAGAGTAGTACTTCATCGCCAGGATGGAAGGTGACGTCGCGATGAAAGCTGTCATAACGCTGCTTACGGTCTTGTTGACTGGCCTCTGTGTTGAGGCGAGCACGTTGCCGACATTCGTCAAGCCTAGAGACGAAGTGTTCTGGTGTTGTTCTTGAGATTTTCGTTGTTGCATTGAAGAAAGAGGCGTCGATGGCTAATGTCGGCGCACGACCGTAGACCAGGTAGAAAGGTGAATAGCCGGTAGTGCACAATATATATATATATATATATATATATATATATATATATATATATATATATATATATATATATATATATATATATATATATATATATATACGGTGAATGAAGGTGACGGCAAAATACAGCCGAGACTGTCCATATAATTGCTATCGCAATAAAAAGAAAACTAAGGAAACACTCATGGCGTGCGTTCGGTTGAGGTTAACAAATCCCCGTGAAAATTAAAGCGAAGTTTTGCCCTATGGCGTTCCTCATAATCCACTGAGAATTTTTGAGATGTTAAACACAATAATTTAATTATAAATAATCTCTTGCGCAGTTACTTCGCTCTATCTGATACTTACAACGTGTTTCCATACTTACTCCTCTCCTTTAGACTTTGTACACAAACTCGGAATGTCACTTCATAAATATCAAGCCGTAAAGATGAGCTAACTAGAATATGACAAACAAGAATCTCCACTGCTTCCATTAAGACGTACATCTCCAATAAAAGGCGATACGCGTATGATTCTGCGTATTCACCGTGGTAAACCGTACACGCATGTTCGGCAATGCTAAAACACGCTGGTAGCTCATGCGTAGTCTCATTTTTCAGCCCGGACATCATGCACGTTTTTTTGTGTGCACGCAGCACAAACACTGAGATGTACGCACTCGCAGATCATCGCGTCAAATAAAATGTCCAATCCTGATGTTCCGTCGACAACCGGTCACTGCAAATGGCCCTGTTAGACACAACGCTCGCCAATGTTTTCGCAAACAAGATACATCGTTATTCACGCAGCACACACCACACACAATATTGTCAGTTTCAACGTCCGCAAAGGTGAACCGATATTGTCGCTGCCTTTCAACGCACACTACACGCCACAGTAAACGCGGCACATTTTCGAAGACGATGCCGCTTTTCCTCGCACAGACCACGTGGGTTCACTTCTCCAAGTTAAACAGCCAGCAGCGTGGCAAATTTTTCGTCACGCAGTCCACGACACATTTATACGTTCTTTGACACATACCACAAATAATCTTGGAACCGAAAGATGAAGGAAAATGTTTAAAAGAAAAAGAAAACGTGCGCCAAACACCGTGCGACTGTATACCACGCTGAGCAGGCAGCGGGAGTGTTTTGCCAACCACCGCCGTTGCACGTGCGCCGAGAGGTCACGTGACCTGACGTCATGGGCCGTGAGTGACGTAGGCCGGTAGATGTCTATTTCTTGCTATCGCATTCATTGCTTCGCCCTTGCAGCGACACTGTGACTTTCTTTTTATCCAGGGACAGTGACAACTAGACCGCTTTGAATTATTCTAAGAATCACGTGCCAGATAAATCGGTTAGATTGAAAAATCTCGCTAGTACGGCGATGAACTTGTAATTTCATTTTTCGATTCTTACGCGACTTGAGAGGCTTGAGCTCCAAACCCGACGTCGCTTTAAGCAAAGCTCAGACTACCGGATCAGTCAGTCACTGACTAAAACAAAAAGAGAGAGAGAGAGAGAAAATAGCGCAAGATTGAGAGGACTTCGCTATGACACGAGTTGTCGGTACCACTTACATCGATAACGTCCAGGCGTTATACTCAATTAGACATTTATTACGACATGCGCGAAATGCACTAGTGCGCAGAGCTTGTGCGCAAACCTTGCGCACAAGCTTGCCCTCCTTCCCTCCCACTTTTGAGACTGGGAGAGAGTTAAAACGCTGCTAAGGTTCCTGCCATGACGAAGACAACTGCTCATCTCAAAATGTTCGCTCCAGTGGTATGTCAGTTTTTCGAGACCAGTTAACATCCCTGACTTTCATCTCTCTCTTGTTCCTTCCTTCCCTCCCTCTTCAGCGATTGTCATCATTTCAAGCCTCCATCTTTCCTGAACTTAGGTTTTGTGCACCTTTATGATGACATGAATGTACCACGGCAGCACGCGCGTCATTCGCAATCTTCCTCTGGACGGAGGCTTACAAATTCAGAGCGGGAAGTTGTGCAGCCAGACACGTTATTTATTCCTTGCCTTTAAATCGGATGACTTGCCCCCACGTCGGCGTTTCAGCGTCCTACCACAAAGCTCATAAAGCGGCACATGCCCTTATGCAGACAATTAGATAGCGTAGCGCAGTTTACGCGAAGTAGTGATTTTTACTTTCCTTTCTAACCACGCGGCCAACGTTTCGTATATGCCTTCAGCTAAAATATAATCAGCGCGTAACGTACGGCGCGGTTAAGTGCGCCACATGCTATTTCGCTATACGAAGCGCTATGCAACGATATTGCACGACAGTAGTCTGGCGCTAGTGTAATGACATACGATACAACGTATCATTGCAGTACCCTCGTTGTATATTGCCTCACTTCTAATCCCTCTATCGTGAATTGCACGCTTGCCTCCTTCGCGTGGGCACGTTACCCTAGCCTCCATCCATTAAAGCAAGACGACGCAACATCAAACATATACAACGCTAGATAAACCCCGGTCTCAGACGCATTTTCAGACAAATACCCGTGGTCGTTCTCATAACGTCAAAACTGAGTTGTGACACGTATAGAACCACTGCTGCGCATACTAAAGAAGGGGATAGATCAAGACAAGAGCTCTTTTTTTTCTTTTGGTATACGCAACCTACCGAAACCAACAGACAACTTTCAAGGTCAAATTCAAAGTAAAGTTCAAACAAGTGAAATACGGGATGACGCATTCGCGCAGGCGAGCAAGACGCGATTCGCTTACGCAATATTGAACTTGGCTTCAGCATCTTCACGTTTACTCGAAGCCGAGTGTGTGCGACTATTACACAGACACGTTCAAAGATACTTGAGACGCTCGCTCGCTGATCGTTAAACACTATCAATGTTAAGTGTTTTTTTCTTCATCTGTTTGTTCTTATATGTTGCATAATTCTTTGTTTTTTTCCGAGAGAAATGGGCTCACCTCCCTTTTTCTCAGTTAACTATACAAGAACATTTCACATTTTATTTGTATTCCAATTTCCTTCCAGTTACGCGGTGTTGTGCTCCTTTCATGTGTTGCTTTTAGGTTTTCTTTCGCGCTGAAAGACAACGTTGCTTCAGTGATGAACAATTCATAACCACGGAATTAGGCCTCATAGCCTTAATTATATCGCATATGACGAAATCAGAGTCTTACTCGCAGGCTTACAAATCTCTACATTGGTATTCGGTTCGCAGGCAAACGAATGTGTCCCGGCGAGAATCTGGCCTCCGTGGAGATATTCCTGTACCTAACCAGCCTGGTGCAGAAGTATCGCATCATCCCCGAAGGCGACAAGATTCACGGTCTCGACTCGATCGACATTCCACTTGTGGAACTCAACAAGCACAAAGTGCGGTTCGTGCACCGCTAGTTGGGCCCAACCGCTGCGACAGAACACTAGAAACAATTTTGAGAGCGAGCCTTATAGTTATCCAAGAGAAATTGCTGTGAAGGGCGACAAGGAAGAAGCAGGATAGATAAAGGAGAACGGTTTTAGAACATTATAAATAAATGGCTTAAAGCGTACTGCTTTCCCTGAAACTTTACATTTGCCGCACATGCCATGTCTGCCAGATGAACAAAGTAATAAACTTTGCTAAAACTGCTGCTTGGGCGAGTTGGTTCATGATTCAGATATATTTACCAGCGCAAGAAAGACGGAACATTTAGGAAGGACACACGCACACACTGTGTGTGTGGGGGTTAGGGTTAAATCGTACCTTGTATAGGTTCATGCGTGTATGTGTGCGTGTATATATACACATGCAAAATTTAAAATATTCGGGGGGGGGACGAGTGGAGGTTAACCCCCCCGAACATTCGGGGTTTGTCGTACCGTCCGTTGACTGCCTGACCCTGGCGTACCCCCGGGGTGGGTGGGGGGGGGGGTTAACCTTCACTCCCCCCCCCCCCTGCTACGCCAGGGTCAGGCAGTCGACAGACGGTACGCATACCTACCGCTTGAATTTATTTATTTAGACTTTGCTACATGCAATGTATCCCGAAGCTTATGCAAGAGACTGCAAATTTTGAATGTAGCCGAACACACTACCACATAGTGTGGGAATATAACAAGGATCCACGAACAACGCCTATCCAGTCATCAACAAAGGACCAGTGGGAGGCACAGCGGAAAACCCCAAATCTCGAGGAACGAGCGGCAGCTGGTGGACAGGGTTAGGCTAGCAGCTTTCGGGCGTAGTAGCCTGGTTAAGGAAACAAAGTTTAATTCTCTCTGTCTCTGACGAGAACAAAAAGAAAGGGGAAGCGGTCAGACGAACGCAAGCTTTTCCAGCTCACAATAGGCACCATCGCAATCCTGGTTCCTTTGGAATATATTCGTGTTTTAAGCGCGCAAAGGCGCATTGTTTTCAGTTCGTAGGCCTCGATAAGCGCCCTAAAACGTCCTGCCAGGCTGAAGAAAACGTGCAGGGAGTGCACGTGATCAGGATTTGCCAGGTCGGAAATTCTTTCTACAGATTCTTGTTTAGTGCTAGTACGTCCGTCGAACACTCTTTTCCGTTGAAAGCACATTTAATTTCTCAGCCTACACAGTATGCTTCTTTATTAAACAAAATACAGTTCGTCTAGAACGAAACAATCAACAAAGAAATCTCGTTCAGTTTATGGCAGAAATTGAAAAACGAAATAAGTTAACTGTCCACTTCGCATGACCCATGCACGGAAATATGGAGAAAACAAGATTCACTGATGACTCAAAGCGGAAATAATAATTGCGCAGTTTTTTAAGCGGATAATAAGCCCACCCACTAAATGTTTACGATACACTTGACCTATAACATATGGACCCCCAATTCCTTCTAAATAGGAAATTGCCAATTTAATATAAATGAATAAGGGGAATATCACAAAGGACTTTAAGAAAACGAAGTTGTTAAAAAAAAGAAGGAAACATCGAAGGGAATAATCTAGTGCTCTGTTATTTCATCCAATAGGCAGAATAGTTCCTCACTTTGGAATTATGTCAGAATGTATCGGCGGTGTACTTTCCCTGGTTAGGTTGAGTTCAATGTGTATGTGTGTGTGTATGTATGTGTGTATGTGTGTGTATGCGTGTGCGTGTTGTTTCATGACACCATTCGTGGAACCAGGCCGTGCGTTGGCTGGCACAGCTTTTGTGTGACTTCCGCTCTACTAGCGGATGTCACGCAGCTGGTGACAGAAGTAGTACACTGCATAGATATTTCATGATGTTGACGACCTCGCATAGCAACGAATGTCTCGATGCGCTTCCGGTCCGTGTTTTTACTTGCACCTAGAATAAACACGGCTAGCGGCAAAGGCAGCAGGTTTAGGAACAAGAGGCATTGACAAACAGCAGGATTAATTGCACTGCACGTGCCGCCCACGTGTTGTCATTGTTACACCATTTTTGCAAAGCGCAGCAAAAATTTCATCACTTAGCACTCAGTATTATTTTGATTTATTCATATATATGTTACGTAAGAAGGAAGAAATGGCTGGTAGAAGCAGATGATGAAGAATTGCGCGTGAATAGAATAAAAGTATGGCGTATGAGCCACGGCCTGTCTCTCATTCATAGCGTCACACTAGTCGACAGGGTGAAGACCTGGCAGCCACTTCATCAGCCGCACATCATCGACAGACAGTAACAAGACGCCCTGACCACACATGGACTGGCGAAGCAGGTCCTAGCTGCACACCGCGACCACCATCATGACAGCATCATCGACAGACCTTGCCATCCCACAGTACGCCGGATCAGCGGACGATGGAGCCGTAGAGGACTGGTTCAACCTCTTCGAGCGCCACGCTACCGCTGCATCATGGACGGAACGGGGCATGGTCACCCACTTCAACAACTACATCACCGGTGAGGCTTTCAATTTTTACCTCACACACATCTTTCAAAACGACGAATCTTGGAAAAAAATCAAAGAAGAAATGATCATTCGATTTAAAAAATACGATGAAGACTTGACCATAACCAATCATCTGGAGGCCTTTCAACTCGCTCGTCGCAGTAACGAAAAGTCTTCCCGCAGCAAGCATTTTTGCCAAACAAAGCCTCATGTGAGAAAATCGTCGCCGATTGCCCCATGTTATGAACGCACTGATAACAGGAAGCGCATTCGAACGCCAAGCATAAATGCTCAATTTTCAACAGACAAAGCAAGGCTGAAACGCATCCATGGCTTTTTTTCGAAAAGACTCAGCATTCCACCGGGATTTTCATCTGCACAAAAATCGACATCTTCTACCACTTTGCTGCACCAAGCTACACGAGTCGTTATTGAACCACCCAATGCAGCTGATTCGTCGTTTCGCACAGGTGACGCACCACCTGGCTTTGCATCAAGTGGTTCCTCTGTTCTTTGTAACCACTACCGCATACATCAGAAGGTCACTACGTTCACAACAGATGAGCTGATGCGTCGGGAAAGTAATCGAGCAAACCACGACCTTTCTCTTCACTTGAAAGCCTCAGAAGAGTTTATTTCTGTTATTCCGCAAGCAGACAAAGATTCGGAATTGGGTCAAGCCATGTGTGTTGCGATAACTTCCAGCGCTCAACCACCGGAATGTCGAAGCAATGTGGATTCACCATACAGCGCCAGTTCCAACAATGAAAACAAAAGCGCAGGCGTGACTTCCGTCGACACAAGCTCCTTTCAGACAACTACCTTCGGTGAACGGTTTATTATTACTGAAGCCCCAGATCCACTTGACCTTCGGTGAACGGATTATTATTACTGAAGCCCCAGATCCACTTGACATCTCGTGTCGCATGCATGGCCCACAATCGGATTTGGCATCACCTCCCGTTAACATTACCAATAAACCTCACGACACACCTCAAAAGATGCCTACACTCACTCTCAACGAGCTGGTGAACCTGCACGAAGCCAGACCTCACCACGACTTTCCAGAGCAGGGGTTTTCGTCGCGTGTTCTAAGCTCGATAGCTCCGCAAAGCGACACGCATTCAGAATTGACTAAGCCTTCACTGCCTGACAAAGCAACACAACCGCCCACCTTGCACCAGCTACACAGTGGAGATCACATCAACTTGCGAAGAAAAGGCATGAGATTGCATTTGTAGCGCGTGATCTGTTTGTTTAGTTCCCGTTGTGTTAACACCATCTGAGTTATATTGTGAAGTTGTAAGTGGTACCAGCCGAGTGTACATGTCTTTGTGTTTGTTTGTACTGCCTTAACTGAGAATATATTTCGTTTGTGTTATCGACTCTCGGCTCTGACTCGGTCTTTGGACCACAACCGGCGTTCGCTGGTGCACTAAAAGGACCAAATCTAAATTGTCCGAGCTTTCCCGGTGCGTTTTCGGAGGGCCGAGACGCCAGCCCTTGGAATCCGCCCAGCGATTGCAATCCCCAATAACGGGATCAGTGACATCTAGTTATTCCATTTTCGAAAATAGATTTAAGTTTATCTGTAGAAATAGTACTAAGCTTCGGTGCCTCAGTTTTGGAACATTGCCGCAAGGATGTATTCAATGCTCTGTGTAAATTTATTCAAGCTACAAAACGTGTCCCATTTTAATCTCTATTTTAATAAATAGCCTTAGAGTATTTAAAAATGTGTTGAAATCTAGCAATCTAAATTGAAATCATTTCCAGTTTGTTCGGGTCATATGAATACGGCCGCCTGGTCTGCTCAAAATTGCACTATATTTTTATACATTAGATGTCATTTCCTTTTATTTCTTCTTATATTTTCCCAATTTGTTTTCTTTAATTTTTTTATAATTATTATTATTAATATGCGTTCTTGAAGGTATCAGAGAGAAGTCATGATACGCAGTATTGGCCAATCCCGCAGAGTGGATAAGCGCCATATTTTTTTAGGAAACAAACAAACGAACAGCCGGCCCGTAGCAGACTACATGATCTGCCCGACTCTTGGCCGATCCCCTTGAGTGGGTAGGTGCCAATCATCCCAGGAGCATCATCATCATCGTCAAGGGTTCTGTCTCTCCTTCAAATGGCGCAGTCTACGACAACCGAACCGTAAGCTTACACGCTTCCTCGTCCATGGCACCCGCCAACGTGCAGCCGCAGTAAGCGCGAGTTGAAGACGGCGTCCAGGCCTCTTTGACAATTGCTCACCTGCCGCCGCTGCAACCACCGCTCGGAGGCGGCGCCTAGGCCTCCTCGGCGGCTCCACACCAATTCAACGACGCCGTGACAGCAGTTCACGACAAGTCCACGCGTCCTTGGCCGTGGATCCCGCAGCCATGAGCACCGGGACCGCTGCATACTCCGCAGCCGCGATTCCTGGCTCGTCGGGCGCTCCACTCGACAACGGCCCGGAGCTCTTGAATGTACTTACGAAACTATCACGTCAGCTCAACCCCATGGCATCGCTGAACTCCGGTTTCTCGCCTGCCACTTCATCATCGTCGGCTATTTGGTCAGTACCGGAGTTCTGCGGCTTCCAGGACGACGTTTTCCTGTGTATCGACACCATTCTCTCGGCACCCTCCATGCCTGGCCGGATCATCGGAAGTGGCTGGTGGCCATCGACGACCTACGCGGTGCAGCCAAGGCATGGCACGCCTACCAAGGCATCAGGCAGCAATCCTGGCCTGAATGGTGTGCCAGACTCGCAACTCTTTTTCGTCCTCTTTCACATGCCCGTGACCCTATCTCCTCAGACACACTCTACCGCGGATGGGTGCTGTGAGGTACACCACCTCGGCGTTCACCAACCTGCCCTCCCTCGGAGATCGAGCTCGTGAGGCGCGGCGACCCCCTGGTACAGCTGTGCCCTGTAGCTGCTCCACGGACAGCTTCGCGGAGTGCCTTGCGGCAGTCATCGACACTATAGCCGCAAGGCGTAGTCCTCCCCATAGGTGTCAGACTCCGCGTCGATACGTACCAAACAACGACCCTTGACAGAGACCAAGACCGTCTCCAAGCCACAGCAGCTGGCCAGCCGGCCTCCAAGTTGGCCAGCGCTAGAATGTGTGGAGGCGTCAACCTACTGTGTGACGACGGCACCTCCCTCGCTACCAGCTGGATACGAAGCACTAGCCACCACTCCCGGTTTGGCCTACAGTCAGGAGACACATCATCCCCGCACATCACGACAGTCATTGGCCGAGTGTGCGGACGCTCGCCACTTGCCAAGCACTGTAACCCTAAAGGAAGTGCAAGTGACTATCCCGCCTGAGGCCATTGTCATCAAAGACCAGCCTATGCAGCCCATTTTCACAGCTGATGACACGGCTTCTGACGAGGACGGCTTGACTGCACGCGGCACTTTAAGAAGTACCATTTAGAGTACCACTACATCAGCAATACTGCAAGAGTCTGACTTGCCTATCAAGCCAGTGCATGAACTCGGCCATGCGTTGCAGCAGATGTCTAGCGAGACGTCCCGTCGCCCCTTGACGCACCGCGAACAGTGCAGACGTTCTGTTCAGTGGCCGTACTACATTCGCAATTTTCGGCCCTGTCCTCCCAACTGTGACTGTATAGTCGCCACGACGACCTGCAATTACCTATGCGACCTGCTAGCACCATATTCTGCAGCTTACGTTAATTCACAGCGTGGACGAGACCTGCAAAGCCCACCCCGACACAGCCGGCGTCGTCCACCAGAATGTTTGGCAGTTAAGCAGGACAAGTCGTGGTACGCACATGAGCGACCGCCACGGCACAGCCAATGCCGCCCCCCAGAGACAATTTCGACAGCTCCGCACACTCGCAGTCATGGCCGAGTGTAATGACAAAAAGCGGCAACAGAGCTTGGGGATCGGCCAGCGCGAGGTAAAGGAGAATGAAGTTCAGAATAAGAACAGCCGGCCCGCAGCAAGGGTGCTGTGTCTCCCTCTCCTTAGAGCATATATATATATATATACATATATATATATATATATATATATATATATATATATATATATATATATATATATATATATATATATATATAGAGGACTTCCGGCCGTATCGGAGATGTCAAAGAGGAGTGATAGTTTAAATCGGCCGTCTGTTGGACAAGGAGTATGTTAATTAGCCATTATGAATCACCAGAAAAGGATCTCTGGAACAAATAAAACAGCAATCTTCGAACTTTACTGCTGAAGAATTAGAAATGCTATACAGATCTCAGAAGTTCGCCGATCCTAACTTTAACAAGTTACAGAAGCTCGTACGTGACAACATAAAAGAAAATAGCTAGGCTCCCAATAAGGAAGCATTGCAACTACATCTGAAATTGTCAGGGCCGAGCCTCGAAAAGAATCAACGGATCTAGAATATATTGTCAATTTGTCCAGCGGTGAGCTATCAAATGACGAACGTAGCGTCTTATCTCGTGGACATAATTTCTGCCCTGCAAATGAATGCCATAGCGAATTTCATTTAGTTAAGGATCTTCGCAATTTCGAACGTAGCATGCGCCTCCGCGGATATACGTTAATATGGCAATGAAGTTGTGAATTCCTGCCCACTCTTGCGCCACGTCGATGGGCTTGAACTCCGAAACCAACGGTGCTTAAAGTCAACATGAGACTGCCCGAGCAGACACTGACTAAAACAAAAATAGAGAGAGAGAGAGAGAGAAAAAAAAACATGGTTGATCCCTTTGTCATGGGAATCGGAAAAACACGAAAGTAAAGCGTGCCCTTGCAGAAGTAACTGAATGCTTACTGTACATTGATATAAGAGAGTTTGCACAATGTATATTGATGTCTGGCAGCTAATGGCACCGTTTAAAGAGTATGCACACACTTTGATGATTGGTAGTACATCTCCATCCCGACGACTAACGTCCATGCTAAATGATTAAACAAACCCTTGTGGTAGCTGTAGTAGTTAACGGTGAAAGCGTAATCACAGAACGAGGTGTGATAGCCAGAAGAGCGTCGCACATTGGACGCAAAACTTGGTCGCCATCCCGCGGCATGTTAAAATGTGATTGAACCGCGGCCGTGATTGAACACCACGGCCGGACTAAAGGGAAACGCAAAGCGCGTCGTGCCGCTTCGGTAGCCCGGCCACGATTATTCTCGGGGCGAGCGCGTGAGCGTGGAACCATGTGGAACGCGGTGTTACAGCCAGGTGAGGCAGGCGCGCGTCGCGAGCTATTTTTGGTTTGTATTAGCGTGATGCTATGAGCGAGGCCGACCAACACCTTCGTTGGGCCGACGCTTTTACTCATGCTTTTACTACGCTTGAGCAAAGGTCGCCACCTCGCGGTGTGTTAAGGCATTGACGAAATTCAACCTCTATTGAAAACGCGCCGAACGGGACGGACGCGTAACGCGTTGCAGGTGCTAGTCTCGGAGGCCGCAGCAATGACGAATTAATTTATAGGCTTCCCAAGCAACGCTTAGCGGCGCTGCTGCTCTTGACAGGCAGCGCCATCTCTGGCAGAAAAAGAGAAACTGGGGCGTGATCAGCGAGCGTTTTCCCTTCTCTCCACCGCGTTGCCGCTCGCTTCCGTGCACGTGCAGAGCTCTCGCGGTGCACTTGCGGCGTCTCACAATGTACCGCGTGCAGTGCGGCTTCAAAAGGATCTTCAAGCTTGACTGGCGCTCCCGAAAAGCGAACTTGATAAAATGAGAAAGGCTATCACGTTAACGGTGAAGAGCAGACGATCGACGACAACCACGCCCGACTCAAAGCGAAATGCATTTCCCAAGTCGCGATTACACCGTGTAGGACGTATACCTCGTGGTAAGTCTCATTCTGTCATGTTAAAGATGAATAATGGTCCACATGCACTCCGAAATGAAGCCGTACGCGCTATCGATGTTCTGTGGCGTGGACTACGAATCATATGATTGTTGTTTTGATATGGCATGCTCACAGTAGCAGCTGTGTACTTTCGTGAACAAACGTTTGCGGCGTGCGAAAGAAAGATTATACGGCCATGGCACTGCTTCCTGAGAAGGTTAGAGTCAAGTCCTCCGTGCCGCTGGAGAATCACCCGCCGATTAAGACGCGAGGCAGCTAGCTGAGCTTCAACCACTGTGAAGCAAGATGAACTGCTCGCCTCGTTTTTTCGGCTCTCGCGTCATGCTTGCAGTCTCTTTTTATGATATCGACTTGACCGGCGTATAAAACCTGCTGCGTGAACGCGGCTAGAAAATCGCACAAAATCAGAAGGTGGTTACTTCAAGGTTGCGATTGCAAAGCATGTATTAAGTGCCAGTTATATTTAGCGGCTTAAATATATATCACCCTAATAAAGTGACAAAAACAAAGCAAACCTGCAGAACGATGTCAAAGCTTGCTGAAAATGCATAGACGTCCGTTCCGGCGTGATAAAGCAGCCTTCCCGACGCGTGAAATGCATGCAGGCGCCGAACTTCTGACAATGTGCCGAGTTCAGTTGAATTCAACCAACCGCGCGACGCTAACGGTATAACGCGAATGTGAACGTTCAACAACGACGTGTAGGTCTAATCTCAGATAGCGTGCGTAAGTTTGGCTATGTGTTTGCCCGCAGTCGGCACCTGTCCCTGGACTACCATATATATATGTCCAGCTTTCAGTTACATGGTGCCACGGTACGTCGTCCCAGTTTCCGGGATTCGAGAATGTCATTTCCACCGCTTGGTCGCACAGGATTTCGCTATACAGTCAGGGTAACCATCAGCAACGGTTTTCCGCTGCCGACAGCTCCTGTACGAAATACGAAGCTGTCAGGAAGCACACGCCACGTCGCCTCTAGATACAGAGCTGCCTGTTTGTTTTTTTATGTTTTTCTGTTTGTGATCACCACCTGAAGAGGAAACGCACAATACACCAAAAGCAAGCTAGAACACCACGACAGTGTTCTCAGTGCCCGCGGACGCCTCGTATACGAGTATATACCTTGGGAAGAAAGTTAATTGTGGCGGTGTGCGACGTCGTAGGAAGTTCCATGTTTACATTACTAACCTCCTGCCAGGGTAAACTTGGACGTGTTTGCACTTGTTCACCGAAGAAAGATCGTTCCGCACTGCGTGAAAAGCACTATAAAAGGTAATTTCCATCGGCCTTAACCCTTTGAGACGCTTTGTACACAAGTGTGTGCACCATTTCTTTTTGCTAGTTGCATCAACTAGTGGTTAAGAAAGCGCAAGACACATTGACCTTTTGATGACTTGATCCTCCTGTATAATAAATGTGTCTTCATTTAACTCTATTTTGCAGTGTACAGTTGAATATAAAAACGCTTATTATCGCCTGCTGTCTCTGAGTCCGTCCAGCGCTAAATGGTGTGTATATAACGCTCGCCGTTAGCTACGTGGAGGATCTGCGTTTCGTGGCGTAGTGGATAGCGCCGCTCGCTGCGGAGCAAGAGGTCCCTGGTTCGATTCCGCGCTTCGGAAGCACTTTTCTGAGTTATTTTTCTTTGGGGCCTTTATATATATCTACATACTTATAATATACGGTGCATGACGGCGGCGACGGCGACGGCAAAATCCAGCCGAGACTGTCCATATAATTGCTATCACAATAATATAGTCACCTTCCTGAAGACACTACCATGTTTGACGAGTACTTAGACGTGCCGCTTCCCACGAGCCACAATAAAAGTATAATTTTTCTTTGCTGAAAATGAACATGACCGAAAACGAAGTTTCACTGTATTTCTAGCCTGAGATTTGTTGCTATTCATGCAAAAACAGAGCATGAATGACTTGAGGATAAATATATATTTAATTGTAATTTAAATATAATTAATTACTGTAGCGCACATAAATCAACGTATTATGACTAAAGACCGAATTTGAGGCAAATGCTTATTTTGTTCCTTGCGTCCCTGTCGTGCCACTTTTATATATGAGCATGAATTAGAGGTTCAGAATGGCTTTTATAGAGTTTTTATAGTGCCTATAATTGCTTATTTTTGGATTTTGTGCCTATAGTACCAATAAATGCCTATTTTAAAAAACGACGCCTATATGCGCATTATTTAACCTCAAATTTCGCTTTTGAGTGCAGTTTGAGACCGTTATTCATGTTACCGGGCAATATTGACCTTTCTAAACTCTAAGGGGTTCAACCTAACCAACTTCCGAAAACAACCGCTAGCAGCTGTGAAATAGGACGCGCCAGCCACCATACGCTGCCGCGATGACATGACTCGAACGGTTGGAGGAGAGGTTGAGGAGAGGAAAAGATGCTATTTCTGCAACCCTGAATGGAAGCCCGTCTCAGCGTCTAAAGAGGAATAGGGAGAATGAAATAAAGATGGGAAGAAGGAAGGAGAAGAAGAGGAAAGTGGCGTCCATTGCCGAGGAATCTGAGGGTGGCTTTTACAGCCGGTTCTCCAGTCCAGGGTCTTCAAGGCGCCCCGAGGAAGTCAGAAACCACCTTGGATATCTGGGTGTGGCGGTGGGCAGGGAACAGGAGGTCTGTCTGTGCAGCCGCGGGAAGGTGGAAAACAAATGCGAAATTGTGGAGTGCCGTCAGGGGAAAGGAGGGTGTAGATCAAAATAAAAAAAAACGTGATGTGCACGCGGCTTTTGTTTTGGTTGTCATTTACTTCTTAAAAGGCCCCTTATGACGTCACATAAGAAATTGTAGGTAGGCACTGGAAGTTGTTGGGTGCCCAATGATGAGCGTTGTACCACAAATTTTTTTCGAATTGGTTCATTACGAGCCGAGAAACAATGATGCGAAGAGACGAGCTTGAACCTCTTGCCACTCAACCTGTGTAGCCTTCGCAAGCCGAGTCCCTTCCCTGCCCTCTTCGGTATCGGAGCAGTAGGATCACATGACGCAGACGCCTCAACACGTCATGCACACACAAGGTAACGTGCGCATGACGTGCCCGAGCCAGCTCGTGAACGCGATCGGTTTGTGTCGTTTCGGCGTTCTCTGTAGTACAATGCCTGTTTCTGCGGGATCGACCCCTCAGTGCGCGCATGTTTGGAGAGGCTGGCACGGATCATGCATCCTTAAGGCCGAGACAGGCGGTACGATTTTCCATCCCATGCAACGTCCGACGCGGCGGTGCGGCAGCCGGGATGGTGACGTTTCATCGCATCGGACCGCCGCATTGCATGCCCGCCGCGCGTCAAACCGGGCAGATATTTTCGTCGCCGCATCGGACCGTCGGAAGGCCGCAGCCAATGACAGCTCGGGAGACGTGTGTCGTCACGCCGCTGGTGGAGCCCTCTCCCTGTCGCCGCTCTGGTCACCGTTATGTCACCGTGGCCAAGACGAGTTGGTGAAGCGGTGAAATCGAGCCTCGGAGCATTTGCCGATATCGCCGCTCGCGGCGGCGTGATAAACATCGAGTACATTTGTTTGTGACGTGAAATAATTCCTGATCGAATAAAGTGATGTTTGAAGTGTGCCATTTCTGCAAGGCAGCGCCCGTTTCCAAACCACAAGCGAGATCACGAGGCGCGATGCAAGGCCATTTCGCAGGTAAACACAGCGACACCGGCGTCTCGGCGAGCCGGCTCGTTTCGCTTTCACCTTTGCTCTTCACATCATGACGTCGAGAAAGTTAATAGCGAGTGCTAGCATTACATGCGAGCACAAAGCTTAATCGTGTTGGCAAAAACAAGCGCTCTATGACGAGCTCGCGTGTTATCGTGAACGGCGTAGGCGACGGCCGGCGTCCGCCATGCTAGGCTTAGCTATTGGAGTAGTGAGTGACTGCATGCTGTTCCGGTGTGCCTGTCGTTCGCGAAGGCGTAGTTTTAGTGATTATTTCCTTATAGAACGAAGCGTGGCTGTCAAAGTTGTTTGTTTTGCGCTTCATTACGAGGATACGAAGTCCTCCGAGTGTGCATGATGAGACACCGTATGTGGGCGGAGCCTACGGCTGATCGCTCGTCTGTGCCAACGTTTTGGTCTGTGCTGAATCGCCGTATGCCGCATGCCGGACATCCGACGCCGCACGCCGGATCGGAGGCAATATCGTACTTCTGTCTCGCCCTTTAGCGCGATACACCGCGTCGCACCACTGGAACTGCTGTAAGTGACGATGCACAAAAACGCGCCAAGCGTTGTTAAGGCTGGCATCGGCACTATGCGGCAACGGCGACAACACGGACGCATGCGAAATGGATTATTCTGACATCTCGCTGCGATTAGAAGTAAAAAAAAAATGGCGAAGCTTGTACTAAGCCGCGCAAGGCTCGAATCAGTGAATTTGGACTATTTTGGAGACTAATCTGGTTGCTTCTAGATTGTTTCTAGGCCTTAGCTAGGTGACGCAGGATGTTTATAGGTTGCTTCTAGGTCGTCGCTATCTATAGGCTTTAGCTATAGGTGATGCTAGGTTGTTTCTACGTTAATTCTCAGCGTAGAGAGGTTCAAGTTAAAAGAGAGTCACAGACACGACACGGATGTCCAAGCTACAGAGACGGAACCCTGCGCTCAAACCAGGCGTTCGCATCTCTCATAGATCTACGCGCACGTCGTCGTTGCTTCCATCGCTTCGAGCATAAGCGTGCGCAGAGTTCCCCTTCAGGGGGGGGGGGGGGGGCGGAGGTTCGTCGCAGCGCCCCCCTCCCTATTATGTCAATGTATGCGGCTGCCTTTGCGCCCCTCTTCTCGCCCCCCCTACAATGTATAGGGCTGACTTTGCGCCCCCCCTTCTCGCCCCCTTGCCCCCCCCCCCCCCCCCCTGCGCACGCCTATGGCTTCGAGGTCTTCTCGCAGCCGCTGTTGCCTTTCCCGTTACCTAGCATTCTGTCGTCGTACGTACTCGGGGTCTTCGGCTCGCCGCCATCGCTTCGCAGCCATTTTTTGGGCTAACTGTTGCCTTCTTCATCTTTAGTTGACCAGTGGTGAGTAGTGGGATCTACCCAATTTCTGTGGCACATACCCGTTTATGATGATGATAGCTTTCCGGCAGGCCACACAGTGGCAAATACCTGTTTGATGACGACAGTTTTCTTCATTTTTGGTAGATCAGTGGTGAGTAGTGGGATTTACCCAATTTCCGTGGCACGTACCCGTTTACGATGATGATAGTTTTCTGATGGGCCGTGGCACATATCCGTTTTTTGATAGGCCGCACACGTTACGGCTAGCCTTAACAGCTTCGCTTTTAAAACGCGCACGCATTCTGTTTCTGTGTTTTATTGCTTCTCTCAGCTTTCATTCATCCATTCAAGCAACAGATTACACAAATTACACATGTCGTCTCGAATACTTCTCGCAGTGTCACGTGCTACTGTGAGCGACGTCAGAGACTCAGTGTACCAATGTCTACGTAGATGAGCGACGTAAGAGCACAGATAATTACGCGGGTCCATTCATTGTTGTACGTCAGCCCCTCCATCTTGGGGCGCGCGCCTGCGAGAAGGCAAGCGGCGTTCAGTTTGAAATTTCACGTCTTTCCGCGGCGCGTATACATATAGCGTTGAAAATCTTGGCAGGCGTGATCGTGAGCGCCCAGAGCATGCATTACACTTTTCAGCTCGAAATGATCAAACCTAGTGAGGGCCCCTTTAAGGTGTTCACCAAGAGGGGAGAAATCGATCGACCCTATACAAGTGATTAGCCCCGGCCAATACGAGGCATCCCTCCCTTCTGAACTTTTAGCGGGATGGGTATCTGCTCCTGTGCTGCCCTTCTCAGCCACGCGGAAAAGAAAGATACCCAGGAATGTGTTCATTCGACGGTGGACACTTGATTCACCCTGCCAGACAATAAAAGAAAAGACCGCGTTCTGCGAGCCGTACGGGGAAAAAGACTATTGCACGGCTATGTTCAACCACTGGCGCCTTTATTCCATCATAAACAATAACAATTCTTGCTTTACTGTCGTAGATACAGGTCGCGCACATCTTTGCTTAAAATTATTTGAATTTACGTAAAAAGTTATTGTGCATATTCACGATTTTGGAGGCCTAAAACGCGCTTTCTTAGTGCTTAAAAATACGGCCTCAAATTATGACATTATTTTGTTAAAATAGAATATAGATTGCCTTGAAATAATGTTCTGTCAATTTGACGTATTTACAGACAGTTCTTCATAGGCGGCGTCTGAAAGGGTTGTTGTTGTTGACCTCTCCTCATGGCACATACCCAATGGACGATGTAGGCCGAGTAGATGGTGAATTAGTCCTATATTTTCTGCATGTTGTGACTCCTTGTTACGCTACTTGTGTTTAATTATTGAATTAAAATGCCAATTATGAGTAACAAAAAATTTAATGCCCATGGAATTTATCAAGAGATTCTTTTAGTAGCAATGATGTATTCCTGAACAGTGTTATGATCGGACTTCACGGCTTCGCGCCACTGGGCCGTTGGAATGGTATGGCGGCATCTGCCCTGCTTTCTTCGCCCTCAACGTTCCGCGAAACGCACCAGATGCGTAGTGTCCTGGATCCTTCAAAGCTGTCAAGTCCCCTCGTCAATCGCCTTGTACATGCTTGGCTTAGTTTGACGCTTTTATGGCCTGAAGATGAACTACTTGCAGTCCAGGCTGCTCGGAGGAGGGAGGAGGCGGTCGCTTGTGCACTGCTTTGTTCAGGCTTCTGCGAGATGCATCGAACGATTAGCCGAGCGCCGGAGATTCCTCATCGGGCACCTTTCCTACACTACGCGGTGTCTGCGACTTTGTGGCTTTGTGGCCCGACTGGGAGCTGGCCGTCACCTGCACCGGCGACGCATCGAGGCAAGGAAAGACTTGCAACTGTCAACACACCTGACATCACGGCCAATTTTCAGGAATGTGCGCCGCAGTAATCCGTTTGTGGCATACTTTTCTTCTTCTCGCACGACACACTTGGGACAAACTAGTAGTGGGTAGTCTGCTGGGGAGAAAGAAGAGGTAGTTTGTTTGTTTGCTTGTTTGCTTGTTTGTTTGTTTGTTTGTTTGTTTGTTTGTTTGTTTGTTTGTTTGTTTGTTTGTTTGTTTGTTTGTTTGTTTGTTTGTTTGTTTGTTTGTTTGTTTGTTTGTTTGTTTGTTTGTTTGTTTGTTTACCCTAAGGAGAGGTAGTTGGAACAATGGCGGAGATACATTAATAAACCGCGCTGTGTTTTCAGAACCGCGTTTCAGAGTGCTATATTTATTGGTGACCCGGGCTACGAACGCGACCTTCCATGGAGCAGCGTGTGTGTATGGTTGGTTCCTTTATGGCATGGTGACCCGACTAGGAGCTGGCCGTCCGCTGCGCCGACGGCGCTACCGAGGCAAGGAACGACTGCACCTGACAACAGACCTGACGTCACGGCCAATTTTCAGGAATGTGAGGAATGTGCATCCCTTTTTGTGTGTATTGTGTCTTGTTCGCCTCCCGGGACCGTCCGTCGTCCAGGTGCGCCACTTCTCTCTTTCCTGAAGCACGGCCGGTCTGGAGGCGAGCGCTCGCTCCTTCCTTTACGGCCTGCGCACGGGGGGCTGTTGCTACCTATGGCCACAATTTCGTGGGGGCGCTTCGAGCCAACTGCTCCCGAACTCACTCCCGGCCGTTGTGGAGGCTAGCGCGCGCAGGGAGTGCTCGGCTTCCGACTTACCGTGGCGCTTTCTGAAGTTACTCTATATGGTATTCATGGTACCAATGCGATAGAAACATGCTAGCAAGTATATATGATGACTCTGGTAAATTCCGCTTTACAGAAGTGGCGTAGCAGGCCTCTCATAAGCCCGCTTCTGTTGCTCGGCAAAGCATCGACGCGGTTATAACACAGCCTTGTTTTTTTTTAGGTTTCTCTAACTTCGAGAATAAGTAAGACGATGAACATTGTATTTGGTTGAGGAAACGGTTTAATCATGATTTATGAAATGTTTATTTCAAATGTATGTGCCGGCCGTCGCTGTACTTGAAAATAACAAAATTGCACATTTTTTGTTGGAGGCATCTTAATTCGTGCTTTAATATTGAAACAAATACTTCAAAAAAGTGAAAGTCACTGCATAATGGGACGGCCACGCTGCAGACGAAGAGGAAACAAAAAACTTTCAGAGAATCCTTTCAATGGGAAACAATGTTTTCCTTGGTACTACAACAATATGTGCATGGAGAACTGAGAAAAAATCACTGCTGGTAAAACACTGTAGTGACGATCACAGTTTAAAGGAGTCAAGTCTGTCACTGCCTGATATGCTTCCGCGAGGGCTTGTGAATAAAACCGGAAGGCCTGTCATTCTGATCTGTTAACTTTTTTGTGTAGTTTAATAAGAAGAATCCGGAGAAACTTCACAGAAATAATATGAGCCAGCACTCTCGCGTGACTCTTGTCCACACCTTCCGGACAGTCCAGAAGTGGCGAATCTTCAAAGTATGGCTCAACAGTCAATTGCAGAGTCTCGAGGATTTTCGTTCGAGGAAGATATTTGACTGCTTTCTCGAAGAACGTCACAATTGTGTCCATCCTTGATAGTAACTCCGGCTTTGGGTAGTGTAGATCATAGGCTTCTTGCTGACGGAGATGATGATACAAAGGTCTGCTCGTTTTGTTTGTCGCCACTAGCATGGCGCATGTTTCGCAACCGACATCAGTGATGAGTTTGGCAATGTAACCACCTACATACGTACACCAAGCCTGAATAGGCAACAGAGTTCGGTGGTTTGCGAGGAGGTTCTCGCAGAGCTTCAAGTTCCTCAATAACATCTTCCGGAATAGACACCGCCGCTTCTTCAATGTTTTCGTCGCGAATGCCCATGTCTTTTGAAGGTAGCGCCTTTTCCTTGACAATGTGGGTCAAAGCAGCTGTGACGGCTCTTGCGTCTAGCGCGTGATTGCCCCCGCACATTGCCCTCAATTTTCCAAATAATGCCTCTATAGGATCACTGTTAAATTTCTTCGTGAGCACATAGTTCACTCCTTTTCTCAGGAGAAATCGGACTGTCTCCACTGTGGACTTTGTGGTGAAAAGCAGGGCAGTGTACGTCTCGTCTGTAAAGTTTCCAACGCCAGCGGCGACAGAAAAATCCTGGATGCGCTTAATGTAGCCTGAAAATTCATTTTCCAGCCACAGCATTCGGCTGTCGTCCTGCTTTGAGATGGGAAGTTTGTAGTCATTTCCACTGTACGTAGTGTTGTGAATGTCGAACCATCTCTTTATGGCTTTCATGAAGTTGATTGTGGATGCTGCATCCTTGAATATAACAATAGAGGAGTTGCCCCTCAAGTTTCGCAGATGATCCAGTGCGCCAATGACTTGGAGCGACAATACTTGCACTGCACGCATTACATTCATCTTTTCCAGGTAAGATGGGTAATCCCCTCTGTGACGTTGTAAATATGCGTGGCCCACCAAAAATGCGCTGCTGTGGCAGCTGGGGTTCTCTAACGTGCGCCTAAATCTAAGCATACGGGCCTCAGGCATTTTCGCCTCCATCAAATATAAGGTGGTCGGGTCTTAAAAAATATTGTTGTTGCTAGTAGCGCTGCGTGTGCGTCTTCTATTGCCAAGTGCCGAGAAAGGCAGACTGTCCCCACACGCACCTGTACTTCCTTCACCGCTTACTACAACCGAAAGAAGTAATTAGCACAAGAAATTGGCCGGGCACAGCTGGTTTACAACACGAAGCGCATGCGGCGAAACGCGCTTTGGGCGGTTGGCTCGCGACGCCCTCACGCGGAGCGCGCCGTCGTAAGTTCCATTGTACTCCCGGCGGCTGCTTCCCGTAAGGGAAGGAGCGAGCGCGCGCCTCTAGACCGGCCGTGCCTGAAGTTCGAAGGAGGCGGTGCTTACTTTTCGTTTAGTGGGCGGAGATGAAGACGACGTGTTGATTGGACTGTCTTGGGCTTCTTTGTTTCCTCCATCAGGGAATCCTGGGAAGGCCCAGGCTTTATAACGCGAGCGTCGGCACGCTCCAAGCATGCTACGACGACGCTACGATACGTCCACAAGCTACCGCGATGCTACGACAGGCTACTAGAAGCCACCACGAGGATTCTACACGCTACCAAATCATCATGTAAATAAACGTTCCTGTTATCAGCTCCGGCTCCTGAGGCCAGGCTGCTCCCGGTCCTATGGGCAGACCCCCGATCACATCAACAGCAAGGAAAGCATCCCTGTGGCTGTACCCCAGGGTAGTGGCCCCAAAAGAAAGAAGAATCGGTTCCGATAATTCCAGGCCCAGTTTTCGAAGAGGTGGTACCAGTATTGCTTTCCTGAATGTGTTGAACCGGCGACATGATATAAAAAAATGACTAATCGTTTCTTCCTGATTACAGAAGAGGCACAGAGAGAAGTTCACTAAACCTGATCGATGGAAGTAAAAATTGAGGGAAGTAACGCGGCAACGAATTTTTGTTATGGCAACTTCCATCAACCGTGAATTGGCTAAATCGCTGTTCCAAGGGAATAGAAGGTGCTTGTACTCTGGAGAAGCTGTCAATGCCGAGTCTAATAAGCTTTTTCTAATTGTAAGTGTGCAGAAACGCGCCGTCGTGATGTGAGCTGTTGGCGGGAAAACAGGAATTATCGGTGCGGTCAGCGACGCCTTTGCAAGACTGTCCGCCTTTTTATTGCGAAACAAACCCTTGTGGCCAGGTACCCAAATTAAATGAATACATTGTAGATGCGCGGGGACCAGTATTTTAAAGAGCTTTGTTATAGGTGTGTCACCGGATGTGGAAAGCGAAGAGCACACAATGAATCGGTCATTACTGCCGCTACTGGAATTGCGTAACTTAACTTGCGTAAAGTGAGAATTATTGCCGTAAATTCAGCAAGGAAAACGGGAATAAAATCCGGCAATCGCAGTGAAAAAGACCAATCAAGTTCAGGGCAAAATAGTCCGATACCACATCTTTCCTCAGACTGTGATGCATCCGTTGCAATAAAAACATTCGTTGACATAGTTTGTAGATGTTCTTGCAACAAACCATTTAAAATGCCGGAAGGCAACAATATCGCGTGGTTCGGAAAAATATCATGATACACAATTTCGGGATAGTTATGTTGTGTAGGAGGAAGCAAATCACGAATTTGTACATTTAGTGAAGTAACGACTGAACACATACAATTTGTGGTTTATGAAATTTGGGCCAATGCGCTGAGAAAAAGAAGTCAGGATCCGAGATAAAAATTATCTGATCGCGGATAGAGGGTGATTCGTATAATCTTAAGAAAGTTTGCACCGTTAGAAGTGTAAATCGGCATAAAAGGGGTGGCGTGCGCGCTTCTAGGTATAACACTGCATTTGCAGCACATTTACGAAGGCCTAAGCACAGCCGTAGACCTTCTCGGTCGCGGCGACGAACCTGTCGCCGCGACCTCTCATCTCGTTCGTCATTTCCTTTTCGCTTCCTCCTTGTTTTTATCTTCCATTGCGGATTCATTGCATTCCTAGAGAGCCCATAGATGTAGCGACTTTTCCGCGGCAGTAACCAACATGATTGTTCCCTCATCTCCTATTAAATACGTCTTGAAAGCGAACAGCAACAGTGAAAAAAAAAAAACAAAGAAAGAAAACGAGAATGCCTCCACAAATGAGGCCATACGTTTCGCTCAGAAATGAAGCCAGGGGCCGAAATTCGTAATTATTATCGATTTGCGCTTCTTTTCTTCCTTTTTATTGGCCGGGACTCCACGTCCTGACGACATCACCGTCTAAATTGCTCACTCTGGGCGACATATTCGATAAGAATGAGAAATGGAATGCCTGCCCCCCCCCCCCTTGTTCGAAGAATGGGATGGAAATGTTGCGTTAGCGTTAGCAACGAAGCAAGCATACAGAAAGGACACTTAAGAGGCCACTTAAGGGCCACGGGAAAGATAAGTCTGGTCTTCTCTTTCTTAGCTTCTGATCAAACTCGCACTAAAATGAAACAAGCGGGACTCTTAGAGGATATTGTATACCTACCCACATCACTGTCTTATTTATATTTAGTACTTTTCAGCTGTCGCTCGTCCTGGCGTTCTATATTTTTATGTCCTCTTTCAAACGTTTCCCCGAACCCTGCAGCAGATAGTTCACGCTTGCGCGCAGATATTTCTGCTTTTTTTTTTTTTGCTGATAAGTATCCTAAATAGGCGTCTCGTCAAGAAAGAGAACCGGGGCCAGAAGGCTAAAAAATAAAACCGGGAGGAAAGTATGAACGACTACTGTCTCACGTCGGAGGGTATAGATACAGTGCATTGTACATTCTATACACTTCTTGCTGGCTGCATTGTGAGTTTCCAAACTGCAAACCTGAAGCTACGCATTCATTGGGAGCCGGATATTGCGCGCCTCCAGGTTTAAAATGACGCTAAAAACGCACAGAAATCCCAAGCTACACATGATATCGCTGTGATGTGCGCGAGAAAAAATCACGCCATATCCACAAAGTGAATGATGATTGAGGAGCTGGCTCGGATATAATCGGGTAAACCGTGAATGCTCCGTACAATTCCTCTACTGTCATATAAAGACGTGAAACGTGTGTTATAGTAGAAATTGTGGTCAGGTTGTTGTCGAACTACAAGCGGTCGCAGACCTTGCAGCTGTGGCCGAACGTGTGGTCGAGGAAATCGTGCTTGGAGAGCACGTCGGCGCCACCAACTTCAGGTCGCGGCCGCTTTCGGCGCTTGACCGCTGCATCCTGCGCCCGTACCTCTTCGAGGTTCTCTTACCGCCACTTCCACGCTGCTTCGGCTTCGCGGGCTTGGACCTCGGGGTCCACACGACGCTGACGTCTCTCTGCGGCTTCGCGAAGCTCTCACCGCCGAGTCTTGGCGGCGAGCCCGCGATGCTGCTGCCTTGCGAGCACTCCGCTCCGCCGCCTTGCCTTCTTCGTTCATGTTATTAGTATCGAAGCGCACTGAATGACGACTGTCGAAAGAGAGAGGAAGCGCGCAGTTGTGACTCTCAAGCGGTCTCCTATTAAACTAGAGCACGGGCCGGCGTGGAGCGAGCGCCGCATGCTACAGCTATGCTATATGTGGTTTTTCCTGCAATAATATCATCATCAAGGCGCTCGAAGAACTAGAGGAAGAAGACTTCTCTGTCGCGCGAGCTGCGCCTGTAGCGGTCGCCTCTGGAACTAAGGTTATGCGTACGGCGCGGGACTTCGCCCCAGCTTAAGATCCTGGCGAGCCAGCTCCTAAAAAGAATGAGGCATCCTCACATTAAAAAGACATCGTCTCATCACCTCGTCGTATCCCCATATATAGCCTACCCTATATTATATATATATATATATATATATATATATATATATATATATATATATATATATATATAGCAGGCTACTGTGTTACTGTGTTGCCTTGAACCGAAAACTGGGGCTCGTGTCGCGCTGTCGTTACCAAAGGCCAGGCTGATGTCATAGAAGCGGTAGTTCGTTCTGCGCTACTGATTCTTCTGTGAAAGTTATCCTGCGTAGATCTCACGCCAACGACAATTACATGAAGATAACGAGAAAGCCCTCCTGCAGTGGACAAAAGACTGGCTGTTGATGTTGATAATGACTGCCTGATGATGATAACGACGGCGACATTAAACATGTTCGTAAGATGATGATGATGATGATAAAATAAACTTTTATTTTTATTTTGCCGAAACAATGTTCCCGAGCTCGTAAGCTCGGGGTCACCCTAGGTGGGAGGGTCCCTCAGTCCAGGAATTCTCTGGCCGCGATCGCCTCCCGGGCCCTGGCGACGAGTCCTCGTTGGTCGTCTAGGTCCCGTGCGGAGATCTTGGCCTTCCACGTCTCGGCGAGGAGGTTGATGCGTGCGGTCGTTGCGGGCTTGTTATCGGCAACTTGGTTGCGCCACGGGCACTCGAGTATTAAGTGCGCCAGTGTGTCGGGAACGTCGCATATCGGGCAGTGGTATGCATGAAGCGTCGGGTAGATGCAATGTAGCAGGATACCGTGCCTGTACGTGTTGCTTTGCAGTCTTCGGAATGCTGTGGTTTCTTCCTTAGTCAGCTTGGGGTGAGGTGGCGGGCACACCCTGCGAGCTAGGCGATGGTGTTGCAGTATGGCGTTATACGTCGGTGGTACGGTCTCCACTTCTCCTGCAGGGCTGGTTAACCACGGTTCGAGCGAGGCGGTGAGGGAGGCCCGGTTGACGTGACCGCGGGCCGCGGTGTGAGCCGTTTCGTTTCCCTCGAGCCCATCGTGCCCCGGAACCCCCCCTACGCAGGTGTAAGGAAGCGTAGTGCTGCTCTTACTCAGAATTTCGAGTGCCTCGATTGAGGTTCGGCCTCGCGTGTAATTGCGGACAGCAGATTGGGAGTTTGTGAAGGCTACGAGCGCGTCCGTGCTTGTCGTTGTAGCGAGGGCGATCGCCGCTTCTTCCGCCGCCTCGGAGCTCCGCACCCTGACGGTGGCAGATGCCAGCTCCCTTCATCCTGCGTTGACTACGCTTAAAGCGTAGGCGTTTTTGCCCGGGTATTTAGCCACGTCGACGTATTGAGCGTCTGAATCGTGCTGGTGTCGTCTTCGGATCATGGCGACTCGAGCGATCCGTCGTTTCCGATGATACTCGGGATGCATATTACGCGGCACTTGGGCGATGCTCAGTGAGTCTCGGAGGTATGGCGGTACCTTCACTTTGCGGTTCGCCTCGCAGATGTAGCGCTCCCCATAGCCCAGGCGCGCAAGGACCGATCTGCCCGTCGACGTGAGCCTCAGTCATATTCCAGCCAATCACAAGAAATTCCACAGAACCGCGGCGCTCCTGCCCTTTCACCTGGGAAAGACAATCGTGCCAGCTGGTTTCAGCGCGAACCTTAAGCATGTTTTTAAATAAGGAGCGGCGCTCTTAAAGCTTTTCGTTGCACCAGGTAGTGCGAACAGAAACTATCATCATCATGAATCGGCACGCGTTCTCTTCGTCCTCTTCTTCTTCTCAGTCCTCCTCTTCATGCTCTTATTCGCTCCCAAAACACGTGCGTCGATTTCTCCGGCGTGGCCTGTAATCACATTGATGGGTGAGAGGGGAGAACGAATAAAGAAAGAAAGAAAGAAAGAAAGAAAGAAAGAAAGAAAGAAAGAAAGAAAGAAAGAAAGAAAGAAAGAAAGAAAGAAAGAAAGAAAGAAAGAAAGAAAGAAAGAAAGAAAGAAAGAAAGTCTTGGCGAAAAAAAATTCCTCGTGAGGCGACAGGAATCGAACCCGCGTATCCACGACCCGGAGGCGAGCGTCTTCACCGCTCGGCTATCCAGGCACACTGACAGAACATAGCATAGCCTTGCACAGTACCATATAGCAAGGAGGTAGAAAAGCGAAGTGAGGCTGAGGAGGAGAGATGTGAGGGTGAGCAGGAGGGAACTGGAGGAAAGCGAGGGTAAAGCATAGCAAATAAAGAATGACCGAGATACTCAAAGAAAGGGAAAGAAATAGAGAGAGAAATATAGAAAGAAAGAGGAAGCAAGCGAGAAATAGAGACAAAGATAGGAAATAAAGAGAAAGAAAGTAGATAGAGAAAGAAAGAAATAGAAAAATTCGGCAGATCCCACGCGCGTTGTGGGAATCGGTGTCATGCGAAGCAGCCAGAGAGTAGTTCTATGCTGTATTTTATGGCTTTGAGCCAAGCGTTACAAGGTGAATCGACCTGTTTTTTGTAAGTGGAGCAGGTCTATGAACTGTTTTTCCAAACCAGTTCATAGACCTGGCGTGGCTCTGCGGTAGAATACCCGATTGCCACGCAGAATGCTCGAGTTCGATTCCAGCTGGGATCCTAATTTTTATTCTTTCCATTCGTCGAGACAACGCTGCTGATGTCGGTTTTTCTTAACGCTCTCGCATTTAAATTACCAATTCCTATGGTCGCCGTTCCTGGGTAGATATAAACTGTCAGTCAGGGGCGTAGCCAGAAATTTTTTTCGGGGGGGGGGGGGGGGCGACCATGCTTTATGTATGTTCGTGCGTGCGCTTGTATGTGCGCGTGTATATATACGCAAGCAAAACTAAAAATTTTCGGGGGGGGGGGGGGGGTTGACCCTCCTCTGGCTACGCCCCTGCTCTCAGTCACCTGTGGCTCATACCCGCACACCGCGGCCCGTGGTAAACGGGTATGTGCCACACGTGTCTGGGGGAAAGGGTTTGACGACATACACGACAGGATTTTCACGTTATTCATGTCAAGACCCGACAGTCACATTCGTCAAATCCTCTCACCCTCCCATGCCAATTTTTGTCTACACCAACTTAAAGGGACACTAAAGACAAATATTAAGTCGACGTTGATTGTTGAAATAGCGGTCCAGAAACCTCGTAGTGCTACTTTTATGCCAAAGGTAGTGCTTATTTTGAAATAAAATCACGTTTTAGTGGTCCGCATCGCGTTAGCGCACTTCAAATCACCCGCCCGAGATCAGACTTTCATACGTCACTGCTGCCGTGCCCAACGTTGCCCGCCTTTACTGCGCGGCCGCCGACACTAGTAGCAGCAGAGCGAAAGTAGCGGGACCCACAGCAGCAACAACGGCCATCGAAGCCATCGAAGTTTGCCGCAATCGCCGCAATGGGTGTGGACGGAGAACTTGACGAGACATTGGCTCGCGGCGCTGGGCACCATTTCAGCGAGAGGGTTCATTCCGCGGCACCCAGTGAAAAGACACATCGGCTTCCTTGCTGCAGCACTGGCGTTGTGCACCATTCGGGCATCCGGCAATATCACATGCATGCGGCATTTTGTCCTACTTTCTGTCAGAGCGACTTTCACGTGTGCGCAAAACACACGCGGCAGTACGCGATCCCGAAACTACCACTGAGACGCGACCGCGTGAGCGAAGCAGGGCGCCGGGCGAAGCGCAGTTCGGCGAAAACGAAACCTTTGAACCACGCGCGCCGTTCCCCATGGCAACGCCACAGAGGTTCTTTTTTCCATGAATCAAACGGAAACGAACAAACAGCATTTTATTACGTCTTTTGATGCACGGAAGGTTCCTTTTTTATTGCTGCTAGTTTGATTACTAGTGATTTATTGTAGGCAGACTCTCATACGTCATCGGGATCCCTTCGAAAATGTCCCATTCGTGGCGCTCATCATGTGATACATTTAGCTTAATTTCTCGGTAAGTAGGGCACTGCTGTTGATAATATTGCCGTTTTAGAAGTTGTCATACATTGAGCTTTCCCTCTGACATAAATTGTTATTTGCCTTTAGTGTCCCTTTAAGGAGGCGATCACGAGAGCACCCAGACGTAGGCGGATAGATAGATAGATAGATAGATAGATAGATAGATAGATAGATAGATAGATAGATAGATAGATAGATAGATAGATAGATAGATAGATAGATAGATAGATAGATAGATAGATAGATAGATAGATAGATAGATAGATAGATAGATAGATAGATAGATAGATAGATAGATAGATAGATAGATAGATAGATAGAAACACTCACAGTGCCAAAGGTTCGCTAAAATGCTTCGCATTTAATAAACAGAGGCAAAAAGACATAGCAAAAACAGAGAGATGAGGGAAAAGCAAAGAAACAAAGGACGAAAGAAAGAAAAAGAAAAATCAATGTAAACAAGAAAGGCCGCCTAGCTCCGCACTTCATTCAGGCTCGGCACCCCTAGTGCGAAGCTGCCTTCATATTTTTTCTCCGCTAATCTAAATACTGCGCATATTAAGGGCTAAAGCTTCGTCGTTACGACCTAAAACATTACGTTTGACTGAGCAGCGATGTCAGAATCTGCGACGAAATTTACCGGGACGTTCACGTTTCCGACCTAAGGCCAGCGACACAGATGTGTGTCTGCATGCGAAAGTCAACTATATATCTGAAACACTCGAGAAGCGCTTGACGTCAGGAAAATGGGTAAGCGCTATTGGATGGAGGAGTATTTGTGCGAATTCTCTATGGGAGGGACATCGATGGCTGTGGGCGGAGTCGACATTTTCTTCTTAGGTTGTAACCGACTACAGTGAAAAGAGCTGGCTATAAGGACGACACTTACAGGTGCAAAGCAAGTTGGGCCTTTTTTTTTTTTCCTTGGCTTACGCGAAACCGGTTATAACTAGAGTGCAAAGAAACGGCGATATATATATATGGCTTGCTTTCCAGAACTGTTTGTTTCAAATCAAGAAAGAATCTGCACAAACAAATTGTGCAGGCTGGGCCGCCCTCACCAAACTTCCCAGTCTTCGTTTGGCGTTGTAGATACGATGAGTATGAAGAACCTGCTATGACTCCAGTACCTTAGCCCATATATGCCTAACCTCAGAAAAAATGACAAAACAAATATTTTTTTTTACAAAAGTGTACTTCTGTCCTCAAAAGAAAGCACATTTAAGTTCTTTATTTACTGCCAGGTAAACGCAACACTGTTTTCCAAGCCGTCCCACACGTATAGAGCACCGGGCATTAGGGGTGGTGTGTGCGGGTGTGGTAAGCCTTGAAACATTTCACGTGCACACCGACATTGCGCTTCTTCCTCTGCATGACGTGTTTCATACAAAGCACGCGTTTTCCCGGAGAAAGCGGTCGGCATTTCACGTGCACTTCTTCCTCTCCATGACGTCTTTCGCACAAAGCACGCGTTTGCCCGGAGAAAGCGCTCGGCACGTGGCAGCATGAAAAGCAAGCAATGTCTAGGCTTGCACACGTTGAGAATGAGGCCTGCTTGATGTGCTGTAGGTCGCGCTAGTTTTCAGCTAAAGAAAAAGCGATGTTAGAATGCATCAAAGAAGCGTCCTATATGTAAGACACTGGGCATATATGGGTTAAATTCTCACTTATTAAACAAAAGATGTGGCTGACAAAGCAAGGTCCTTCGCAGAAGTCTTCAGGATAAGCTGAGTGCCAATTTCTTTACTGTTAGAGCTCTCTAATATAAAGTCTTTCTTAAGAAGAAGACCAAGTTCAGATGATTAATACTTAAGCAAACGACATTGAGCTGGTTGTGTATAGTTATAAGATTATAAATGACTACAAATGATATGCAAGGTGTCGTTTCTTGCCCTCCTACTTTTCTAAGCTTGGGGGGGGGGGGGCGAAAAAGCGGTGAAGTGGCCCTATACTCCTCCCCTCCGGTTCCTCCAAGTAAATAGCCTACGTAAACTGTGTAACCTCATATTTTCCTTGAAAAAATGTGGGCGATTATAACGTTAAACTACCCCGCATTGTCTCCTTCCGTACAGGTCGTTAGCTGTTAATGATTGGTCGAAATTTTCTGGGTTATGCTCACAGCACCTGCTCGTAAAACGACGCAACAAATGACGCTTAAGTGATCCACCGCGTAATTACCACGTACGCATGACTGCGTAAAACAATAATAATGAACTATTTTCAATACGGCGCATTGTTTGTCATTGTTTCTTCGCTATTAGTCAAAATTTTTAATGTGCCATAAAATCGCCCCCAACCCCCCCCCCCCCCGAAATTTTTCAGTTTTGCTTGCGTATATAGGCATGCACACATACAAACGCACGCACGAACATATATAAAGTATGGTCGAACCCCACCCCCGAAAAAAAATTTCTGTCTAAGCCCCTGGCGACGTCACTATTCTGCGAAAATTCGCGGCGTTAAAATGAAGTGTGCACAATAAGCAGCACATTATTGTGCTGAACAATAACTAGTCTTTTTGTTGTTGTTTTTTTTAATAGCCAGACAGTGTCTCTCTCTGAACGTAATTTAAGAAGGCTGCCCACCTATCACATTCGCAGCGGCTGCTTATAGCAGCGGGCGAGATGGATTCATATGTGTATAATAGATACTTTCAGTTGTGGTATAACGATGTTGAGCTGTTTTTGCGCGTGTACAACTCTCTGTGAACTCATCGTTGCTGACAAAGAGGTAGAGAGATAAATAAACATTATTAGGAACAGACACAATCCTTGCAGGTAGGGAGCCTTCTTAGTCCAGAAAACCGTGAACGCTGATCATCTCCCTGGTGAGGTAGATCAAATAACGGGGCAAACTTGAAAGCTGGGCTTCTCAATGTGCTCGAGTCCACTGCCTTGTTACAAGTCGCCGCAATCGCTGCAGGCTGCCATATGATAAGCCAAGTGAAGCAGGCTAATCGGAGACTAAAGTGGAAATCTATTTTAGCTGTTCTGGCTAGGCACAACTAAAATACTGGACACTTCTGCACACTCATCAACTCACAGCAGCTTGGAAATGGAGCAGTGGCGATGCTATTCGTTTTGAAAGAAAGAAACTGAATTTTCTTATAAAGGAGAGCGTTTGATCTGATTCCCGCCCATATTTACGTCGCGGATTACTTAAATTTCAGGCCAGGCTGAACAAAATAAGATCATGACAGATTGCCGTAATGTTACAGAGCCCGTACTGAGCGATAGCCTCCTTTCCTTTGCAATGCTCCAGCGCAAGGCGCGCAAGCGTGGAATAGGCAGCCCCCACCGCAGGTAGCCTACAGTGCGTGGTCATGACACACGGAGGACAGTCGTCACAGCAGAATCGTGGGACAAATTTGATTACATAATTACGTTATTGCTGCGTTCAAGTAAAACTTTGCCTGACTTGTTAGTTTCCCAGTCTGCAGCCGACAATAACCATTGTCGAAAGTGGGGGGGGGGGGGTCTCCGCCCCCCAACATTTCTTAGTGGTGGGGGGGGCTAGCGCCCCCCTTGCCCCCCCCCCCCCCCCGTTAGATACGCCTATGACGGCGAGTTCAAGTTTTCGTATGCGTACGGTCAGCTAGGATCGGTTAGGTTAGGGAAGATATCCCTTGCGCTATCAAGAATGGCGCACGGCCTCGCACGAAACTCGAAGCAGCATCACGTTAGCACTCTGGCACACGTCTCCGCACCAGTGCGCGCAGCACATTAAGCGCGCCTATCGATGCGAGCACGGATGCGTGATTTGCCGACGTAGCAAATACCCGGCCGGAGAAGTTGGGGAAAAACCAAAAAAACTCTTTCGTGCAGCAGTATAAAGAAGAGTGGCTCAGCAATCGTGCCGAGCGTGCCGGAAACTACCGGCGCTTCCAAAGATCTACAGGCTTCATCGGAAGCGGATGCGGAGCCGGCCTAGCTCTTACTTTGTATACGCTGAAATCAATACGAGGACTGAAATGCGTAGCAAGAAAAAGGAAAACCAGTCAAGCAAACGCGACTTGTGCAATGAGAAGAGCTGGAAGAAGAACAAACAAGCGGGTCCGTACTGAAATAAGGCTGCCTTCTTTTCTGGCTTTTGCTTTTCTTGTTATATATGCTTCCCGCGTCGTAAAACGCACAAATGGCCGTGTTTGGCCAGAAATTCGGAGATGTTTACCAGGAAGCTCTAGAAGGGGCCGAGTTGTTTCTTTTTGGTCGTTTTCGGTCAGCTTTAAGCAAATAGCCGGATTCTCTTTCTTTTTGTTTGTTTTTTTTTATTGCTTTTCATGTTTTCGTTTTGTTTTTTTTCGTATACCTGAGTACCGGTTGCCCCGTCAATGCCATACCGGTACTTGTTCCACCAAGATGTCTTTCTCGTGCGTTAAAAAGCATCCTTACAAGAAAATTGTTCAGTACGTTATTGTTTCGTTTTGTATTGTTTTTCATTTTTTCAAGCAACCCATATATATAGATATATAACTGGAAACGGCCTTTCCACAAAAGCATCTGAACTTGATTTGAGGTAGTGCAGAAGGTAAACTCAAAACTAAAATCGCAACTTCGAGAAATGAAATGGGTTTCAAGTACGTTTTCTTTTTCCCTCTTAAAGGGATACCGAAAAAAAACGAAAAAAAAATGAATAAAACATCGGAATTCTATTCGGAAGACACGTTATACAGTTTATTTCGTATATTTTTGAACAGCTGGCTGTATCTTTGGAGGATTGACACCGTGAGGCGGCTGCACGCCAGCGCAACTCGCGAGCCATGGCGTCATGTCTCGCCGCGTAGGTTGAAGGGTTCCTGTCCTTTACATCCCACTCTCCGCCTTTCAAAAAAGCGGAGACACCCACCGTAATTCTTCAGTTTTGCATACGTAAAATAATGCACGATCATACATAAAGGGACCTTCACGCCACCCCCCCCCCCTTCCGAGAAAAAAAAAAATCTGGCTACGCCACCGGTGTGTGAGGACCATCTTACAATGCTATCGCTTTCAAAATAAATTCAAAAGAAACTGCGTGATTGCTCAAGTCGCGAACATTAACTAGTAAATGCAGACAAAGAAATGAAAGCGCCGAGTCATCCCAGCGAAAGAACACAAAGGAATCGCGATAAGGGTCGCAACGGAGAAGGGCCACAAAAGAAAGAAAGAAGAAGTTCAACGAGCGTGTTGTGCTTTGATCGTGTGAGAGTTCATACGTACTGTCGAGAAGAAGAAAGTAGTGACAATCAAACGAAAACCTGGAGTCTGAGAGTTTCCTAATTGTTGACACTCATTGAGGACAATGGAGAGCGAACGTGCCGAACAATTGGATCACCACTGCGGACTCGTTTTCTTTTCTCTTTTATTCTTTTTTTTTGTTAGCCTTCGCGATGTAGTCTTGGTGCAACCAATCCGAAGTCCGAAACTGGCGACACACCAAATTCCTTGGACTTTTTTTGTTCATTTCTCTATATTTTCTTATAAATATAAGAAAGGAAGGCCTTAGTTGCATAAAACACATATGAAGCAACGAAAACGCGAAGCAAAATGAGAACAATTTAAATGAAGAACATTGTGATTTATCCCCAATTATGCCTTTGTAGATTTTGTATTCTAGCCAAGAAAAAGAAACACGCTCATTCTATGCCAGATACAAAAAAAAAAATTGGGCAGATCCCACGTACCGTGGGCATCGATGGAATGCGAAGTATGCGGCGGGAAGGTGACTGTGGCGTAATTTTTACATTGAGCGAGAAGTTACGAAATGACGCTAAATATGGGCGCAAATGGTATACACACGCACACACACTGTTGAAGAGTCGCGCATGTGTTACACAATCAATTGTTTAGAGTTGCGTAACTATGCCAACAGCAACATAGGTATTACCAACACCAGACGCGGTAAGCCGACATGTAATGCTTATACTTGTCCATGGAGGACGCAAGCACGTTTCACGAACCCATGTGCGTGTCTGGAAGGGGTTCTTGACAGTTCTCACGTTGATGGCGGCGAGCGCAATGACTTTATTATTATGACGTGCGCAACGCAGATCTCGCCGATTCCGCTGCTTGTCTGTGTGTGTTCGGTGGCTGGCGGCCGGCGAAGTGGGATGCGACCTACATTGAAGTTGCGCATCGCCGTCTTCTTATATGTGCCCACGTCTCCACGCCTTCAGTGAAGCCACTTGCTGTGGACAACACAGTGGGATCCACTGATTGCAGTGGGCTCATCGCTCCAGGTTTCAGAAAGTGCTAACCCGCCAGTTTCTGTGAACAGAGCGTCTTTTGCGAGGTCGTGCACGTGCGCGTGCTTAGACTGTACGTTGAGAGCGGCGAGCGTGAGGTTATTGTTGTGGTTGTGGCACCGAATGAAAGTGGTAGCCCGGTCCAAGAGAATGTCTAGAGGTCTGTTCGCTAGCCAGGTCATGTCGCCGACATACTGTGTCGATAGAGCCGGCGACATGTCGGAACCTGAAGTCAGCTTTTGCGTTGGTGAGGTATAGGCCGTCAAGGCTGATAGCCCTGGAAAGTGCTACGTAGACCAACTTCAGTGGTTGGCGCTTATCGTATCCGAAGACTACCTGGGCGTATGTGGCCCTTTGTGACTTATATATAGTTATGGCGTTTGCTTGCGCAAGGGGAAACTTTGCCCTCTTACACGAGGTATTTTTCCCTCGTATGTCGTGGTTGTGGTGGTTCGCAGTCCCACGGACATTATTTGCAATTCTATTCAGGGTGTGAGGTAGAGATGTGCTTCGTCCTGGCTGGAACAACAATGTAGCAAATTCAAGCCCCAGTCGCAACAGGCTGCCGTGTCCATCCCACTCGGTGTACCACAAGGTGTCCATGTTTTCATTAACGAGGCCGTCGCTTATTTCGATGTTGGCCGTGATCACGTACGGCTTGCCGATGCTCAGGTAAGTTGAGGCCGGCAGGCTAACCATGTCGCTTGCGTTCATGTTGGCCACCTTGGTCAGGGCATCTCTGAGTACCTGCTCCTTCTTATAGCCAGTTGTGTTATCGCATGCGGGATGACATAACACGTTGCTAGCAGCGTCGAGGCAACGTGCGTTATAGCAGTCGACGTCCGCAGTGCTGTATACAGGGTGTTTCAAGAAATGTGTCCAACCTTCTCAAAAAATCAGGAAAATGCGATATTTGCTCGGGGCTTTCAGAATTACCTTTTCTGTAGCGGCAGGAATCTTAAGGTAGTTAAGGACATCATTCAAGACAGTAATTAAGAAAGTTACATTAATTAACTTTTTAATTAGTGGAGTTAAGTGATTGTGTCAAATGGGAGAATCGAAGTTCTTCATGCGAGGAACCCATCCGAGCTTTGAGATTTCGAAAAAGCGTCCTCTAGTAATTGTTGTGGCGTAATGAAATTCAGCGAAATGCAACGGCTTTCAACAGCGAAAGCCATCGAATTCGGTTGAATTTCATTATTCCGTTATTATTACTAGAGGCCGCTTTTTCGAAATCTCAATGTTGGGATGGGTTTCTGGCACGAAGAACTGCAATTCCCCAATTTGACACAGTCACCTAACTCCACTAATTAAAAAGTTAATTAATTTAACTTTTTTAATTACAGTCCCAAATAATTTCTTTAACCATCTTAAAATTTCTGCCACTACGGAAAAACCAATTCTGAAGGCAGCAATCAAATATCGCATTTACCAGATTTTTTTAGAAGGTTGGACACATTTCTTGAAACACCCTGTATAGCCGTATGCCGTTAGGGCACTTAGCGGCGGCTTCCTCGCGTGTCACAAAGAGGCTCTCAATCAATCTGACGTCATCCTCAGTCAGCATGAGGCCATCGCCCAGCCTCATGTGAAATGAAGAGAACACTGCGTCAATCTGGCGGACCACGTCGACGAGTGAGTGGCAGTCGAGCCCCTTGCCGGGGTGTTCTGTCTTCAGCTACCTCACTTGCCTTGCCTTTCGATGTGTATGTTTGCCGTTAATATGTTGACTGAGACTGTAGGCTAGAGCATAATATCGCACAGGCCGACCTCTCTGCCTTTCTATAAACAAACCTCTCTCTCTCTCTCTCTCTCTCTGAATCACCAGTGGCACATACCCGCATAACATAAACTGTGGTATGCGGGTATGTGCCACACATTACTGAGGGAAAGGATTTCATGACGTCCGCGACAGGCGTTTTGCGTTATTCATGTCATTACCGGTGAATCGTGTTCGTCACACACTGATCCCAGTCTATGCCAATTTTGTTTTATTACAAGCTAGGAGAGCGCACAGACAGACAGACAGACAGACAGACAGACAGACAGACAGACAAACATAGATAGATAGATAGATAGATAGATAGATAGATAGATAGATAGATAGATAGATAGATAGATAGATAGATAGATAGATAGATAGATAGATAGATAGATAGATAGATAGATAGATAGATAGATAGATAGATAGATAGATACTGCCAAAGTGCCTCGCCAAGAAATGCTTCGGAGTTGATATTCATGAGCGTTACCACTCCCACGGCCGCTACATAAAAAAACAGCTTCTTTTTTTTATGTAGCGGCCGTGCCACTCCAATCAGCATCAGTGCTTTTGAAGAGCTCTGCTTATACTTACATTAGCCAAGAGTATTTTAGGGGCGTAGCTCCTCTTAGTCTAACCTTGTCCCATGTCAGGCGTAACCGGCAGTATCTCCCAAACAGTATAATAGATGGCGCTGTCTCATAGAAGTACATACAAACAGCAGTTGACTGATGATATTCTAGATGGCGCTGTACACAATCTGTGTTGGTCCAATAGAAGTGTGTGCAATAGTGCGCTTGTGTGAATCGCCACTAGATGGCGGTGTAAGTGCCGCTACTCTCCGATCGGCTGCTGCGCGGGCTGTGCATGGAGGAAGGAAAAATAAGGAGAGGCCCTGACGTCACATTCGTGAAGCCTCCACATCGCAAACACCCGCATCGCCTCCTAGCGAAGGAGCCTCGAAACATTTTGCGATTTCCGTCGTGTCGTTTGCAAGCGCATGCGCGATTCGAGCCTTTTTTTTTTTCGCCGTGCAAGCGGCGCCTGGCGCCGCGGCGCAGTCGATTCACGCATGTTGCTCCTTGTGTCACGGCCGGGCTAGACCGCACGCGCGCTCCTTTCCGAGCGCGCGCGTGCGGTCTAGCCCGGCCGTGCTTGTGTGTGTTCTTTAGGAAAGCTACGCAATGCCCAGCTGTTGCGTATGGTTGCGTATACCCAGTGCAAATCGCGTGCACTGCGGAAAGTACCGGGTGTCACTTTTCATGTGTACGTACACGTTCGCTTCATTGCTGATCACTACTGCATGGTATTTGCATGCGAAGCTCTCGGATGTGCGCTCTGTTGCTTCTTACTCATTGTGTCAACTCAGAACACACGTGAACTTTTGTTTTTGGCGTCTGACGCGCCGTACATAACATGCGCCGAAGGCATCGTACGTTTTTAGAGGCTGTGTCGTTCAACGAAAGGGCAATAAACTTATGTTGTTGTTATCGGACTACGTGATGTATGTAATATGCGATGTGCGCTCGCTGCGTGCTTGTTGTGTGCGTACTGGAATTACAAACTTTACGTGCACGATCGCGTATACAATACAGCGGTGTCCTCTTTTCGACGTGAAGTTACGTCAACTATAGGTTGGCGTTGCGCCGAATAGCTACTACGCTCACTCCATATACACGAACAAAGAACCGCTAATCAGGCAACAGATCGGGAAATCGGGCTACGAGAAAGGGAAGGCCTAACGCCCAGCAGAACGCGTAAGTCACTGCTAGGTGAGTTCTAATACGATGATGCAGGGGCTCCCCGCCACGGTGGTCTAGTGGTTATGGCGCTTGACTGCTGATCCGAAGGTCGCGGGATCGAATCCCGGCCGCGGCGGCTGCATTTTCGATGGAGGCGAAAATGTTTGATGCCCGTGTACTTAGATTTAGGTGCACGTTAAAGAACCCCAGGTGGTCGAAATTTCCGGAGCCCTCCACTACGGCGTCTCTCATAATCATATGGTGGTTTTGGGACGTTAAACCCCAGATATTATTATTATGATGCAGGGGCTGAACGCTTTTGATCACGGCACGTACCGGTATTCTGTACTATTGTGCACAAAAACGCTCCACGAAGAATTTCAGCACGCAGTGCTCGGGCCTGCCACGCACGAACAGCCTGGTAAACGTCTGCTTGCAAAATTTTACTGCGTGCGAACCGCACAATACGCGCTAAGTTTACGCCGGGACTACAAATCTGCGCAGAAGCTAACCACCGCGGAGAGCACGCCGCGGGGCGTCTGTTGTTTTGTTTGCCCCATACCGGTTTGTTTGCCCCATAAATCTGACGTCACTTCCGCCACACTTTTCGCAATGCATTGAAATACGATAGGGCCTCTCCTTAGTATTCCTTCCTCCATGGGGCTGTGTATGGGTTGCGGGGAACGAGTGATCGTCGCCGTACCTGTCGGATCGTTGGTGGGGCATGGACGAAGCGGAGCGGCGGGCGCGGAGGGCCGCGGCGGCTCGTGCTCGTCGCCAGGATGCCGCGGTGCGAGTCCGAGAAGCGGCGGCGAAGCGAGCGCGGCACCTGGCATACCTCGATGGTGCTCGTGCGCGGGAAGCGGCGCCAGCGGTCTCACATTCAAGGAGCCGACGCGTGGTTCGAGTGGGAATTTCTCGCAGCGGCGGCGAAGCGAGCGCGACGCCTGGCAGACCTTGATGGTGCTCGTGCGCGGGAAGCGGCGCCAGCGGTCTCACATTCAAGGAGCCGACGCGCGGTTCGAGCAGGAATTTCTCGCTCATTCGTTTGGCCACAGTTGCGACGTGTGTGATCGACTTTGGTTCGATAATAACCTCACCGCGGTGTTTCACACTCTTTATATGATGTACTGGGCGAATTTCACGGAAGAGCTTCACGGTTTACCGATGATTCCCTCCGGAGCTTCGCCCGACTCATCATTCACCCCGTAGATATGCTGTGATTTTTTTGTCTTTTGCTTCTGAATAGTCATTAGTGTTCCTGCCTTTCTTTCTATATATATATATATATATATATATATATATATATATATATATATATATATATATATATATATATATATATATATATATATATATATATTGTAAAGGCGTTTATGGACGGCTGGATTGACGGCGACGATGCACAACAGTCACGACGAAGCGCAGACTCTCACGAGCACGAGGGGCGTGCTCTCCGAGAAGAGGCGAAGAGGGCGACCCACTAGAAGGCGCTGAAGAGGACGGCCCATTACAGCGTTCCAATGCTTCTCTACAATTACCCCGGGTACGAAAAGGGAGCCGTCTGGCGACCTAGCAGCTAGTCACTATGAGCGGGTCATGGTAGGGCTTGAGGCGCTCCACGTTGACAATGTCGCGCCCTCGACGGCGCATGTCGGAAGATGGGTCGATGGGTTCAATCAGGTAGTTGACCGGGGATGTGCATTCGACGACACGGTAGGGGCCTTCGTATTTGGGCAGCAGTTTCGAAGAGAGGCCAGTTGCAGTGGTAGGGACCGAGAGCCACACGAGTGCTCCAGGTAGGAACGTGGGTGCAGAAGTGTTGGTCTCACCGCGGATGCTTTTCTGCCGCTCTTGGTCCTGCGTAGTAAAGGTCTTCGCAAGCTCGCGACACTCCTTAGCAAGTCTGGCTGTGGCAGAAATAGGCGCACACTCAGAACGATCCGGCTTGTATGGAAGGATTGTGTCGATTGTGTGCGACGGGTGCCTGCCGTACAATAGGAAAAATGGTGAGAAACCAGTGGTGCTTTGAGGGGCGGTATTGTAGGCGTAGGTGACGAAAGGTAGAATGGAATCCCAATTTGTGTGATCGGCGGCGACATACATCGAGAGCATGTCTCCGAGCGTGCGGTTAAAGCGTTCCGTGAGCCCATTCGTCTGCGGGTGGTAAGCAGTAGTTTTGCGGTGAACAACGTTGCACTCTTTGAGGATGGCTTCGACGACTTCCGACAGGAAGACACGGCCTCGATCGCTGAGCAGCTCCTGGGGTGGACCGTGGCGCAGCATGAACCGTCGGAGCAGAAAGGAGGCTACATCGCGCGCTGTAGCCGCTGGTAGGGCGGCAGTTTCGGCGTATCGCGTAAGGTGGTCTACAGCGACGATGGCCCAGCGGTTACCAGCCGAAGTCAGAGGGAGTGGCCCATACAAATCGATGCCAACGCGCCCAAACGGCCGGTCAGGGCAAGGTAAAGGTTGCAGACCTGCTGGTGACTGGTGGGTTGAAGTTTTGCGGCGCTGACAATCGATACAGGAGCGAACTTCTGCACGTAGCGGTACAATATATATATATATATATATATATATATATATATATATATATATATATATATATATATATATATATATATATATATATATATATATATATATATATATCACATTTCCAGCTTCGTGCACACTTACCAAAGGTTACAGCTGTTGATGGGCACTGTGAAAACAAATGGATTGAATTGTTGCACTTGCCTTATACATGATACAACTCTTTGGCTGTTCCTCACACGTACAATCCGCCACAGAGATTCTTTCCTTTGTCTTTTTCCTTTTTTTATATATTTCGATAGCAGTTATATGGACACTCCCGACGCATTTCCGTAGTCGCTGTCGCCGTGAGGTTCCGTATAAAGTCCAAACTGATAACATCGCCCCGCGTCGTGTGTTCTATGTGTACAAGCGAAAGCGTGCGAGGGCCTGCCGACTATCGCGGTGATAGCGGGAGAAAATGCCCTGGACGTCTCAGTTGCGCTGAAGCCTCATGGAGGTGTTCCGGACTGCGTGGCTCCGGCAGGAACTGCGTACTTTGACCGGCTGGGCGTGGTCGCGCGCGCCGTATCTTGGCAGGGGTCAACAGGCTCTGCATACCTTCGTACTTGTGTTCTCATCGCAATGTTTGCGTTGAAGCCATAGACAGCACGAAGGTCGCTTCGCTCGCTGCAGCTGCCGCGTTTCCAGTATTTGAGTTACACTCTTATCAGGTCCTGGTTAAATGCCGACTATATCCAGGAAGCCAGACGGAAAATGTCCGGTTTCCTGGCTGTATCTAGCACTTTAAGCGGGACCTGATTAGGCGTGTACGGCAGCTCGCATGCTAAAAGATAATAAGCTTCTAGCCTTATTTCATGTAACATTCGAATTTGTTGCTGTTGCGTTCATTGATTCGCCCTCGCGTCGAAACCGACTTTTTTTTCTATCCATTTTATTACCATCTGTACATTCAATTTTAAGTTTTCTCTAGTTCGATTGCTCGAAGGGCTGTATCGCAGGGTCAATAACAAAAACGATGTATGCCCCAATGCCAGATAGATATACTCTGCACTTGATTTCTTTTATCGTTTCCTTTCCTTATCATATATCTTTATGTGTCCATTTAATCGCTTATAGTTGCCTTACCAAAGAAAACCTGACTGACGCTTTCGTGTTCCACCAGCCCGCATATGTATAATACCATGGTTTTAGAATACCACGAGAATTATCGTATCCGAATTTAATTAAACGACTGTCGGTCTGGTGACTGGTTACCTTGCAAGCAACACGTGAACGCTCATATATTTCAGTTGAAATGACGACGAGCCCTGGAAATATTGCCTGTGTAGAATTGCGTTAGACGTAGGAAAGCGCTTGGCTTTAGTTCCTGTGTATATAGCGTAGCAAACTACCTGCTACTGAGCAATATTCAAGCTTAAATACGTGTTTCACTTGTAATAAAGCGTGCACTTGTGCAAGCGAGCGTTCCTTTTACAGTAAAACCTCGGTGATACGAATCTCGCGGGGTCACCAAAAATATTCGTATCATCCGAAATTCGTATCACCAGAAAACGTGGAAAATTATTATGCAAAAGAAAGCTGGCGTATGTTTTCATTTATAGTTTCTCAGGGGCACAGCAACGTCATGAACAGTTTGGAATATTTGCCAGTACTGTTTTCAGATGTCAACGATCATACTTGTACTCGTAAATATGCGGCGCATGCGCGTGTGTGTAATAACTTAACCATGTGTGCTGTGACCCATGACAGCCAGTAGCCCCTTCCAAATCTTAGTACGCTTTTTCGCGTGAGATCAGAGCACTGCGGCAATAGTGCCCTATGGAGCGCTTTGCGCACGATTGAATGCAAGACAATTTTAGGACCGCTGTCCTTTCTTGTTATTACTTTCTTATCGCGGCGGTGTTTTGAATGTTTTTTGGGAGATTTACGGCCGTGCACGCACAATCGGGAGGTTTGCTCAAAATTCGGGAATCTCCTGTGGAAATCCGAGAGTCCCCAACAGGCGTGCATGTTGACGTTGCTAGGCGTAGATCTTTCGCGAAGACATGGCTTGCATCTACGTGGCAGGTACGTGTAAACAAAGTATAGGCTTCTCAAGCAACGCTTAGCGGCGCTGCTGCTCTTGACAGGCAGCGCCATCTCTGGCATAAAAAGAGAAACTGGGGTGTAAGCAGCGCGCGTTTTCCCTTCTCTCCACCGCGTTGCTGCTCGCTTCTGTGCACGTGCAGAGCTCTCGCGGTGCACTTGCGGCGCCTCACAATGTACCGCTTGCAGTGCGGCTTCAAAAGGATTTTCAAGCTTGACTGGCACTTCCGAAAAGCGAACTTGATAAAATGAGAAAGGCTCGTCAATCACGTTAACGGTGAAGAGCAGACGATCGACGACAAGGACGCCCTACTCAAAGCGAAATGCATTTCCCAAGTCGCGATTACACCGTGTAGGACGTATACCTCGTGGTAAGTCTCATTCTGTCATGTTAAAGATGAATAATGGTCCACATGCACTCCGAAATGAAGCCGTACGCGCTATCGATGTTCTGTGGCGTGGACTACGAATCATATGATTGTTGTTTTGATATGGCATGCTCACAGTAGCAGCTGTGTACTTTCGTGAACAAACGTTTGCGGCGTGCGAAAGAAAGATTATACGGCCATGGCACTGCTTCCTGAGAAGGTTAGAGTCAAGTCCTCCGTGCCGCTGGAGAATCACCCGCCGATTAAGACGCGAGGCAGCTAGCTGAGCTTTAACCACTGTGAAGCAAGATCAACTGCTCGCCTCGTTTTTTCGGCTCTCGCGTCATGCTTGCAGTCTCTTTTTATGATATCGACTTGACCGGCGTATAAAACCTGCTGCGTGAACGCGGCTAGAAAATCGCACAAAATCAGAAGGTGGTTACTTCAAGGTTGCGATTGCAAAGCATGTATTAAGTGCCAGTTATATTTAGCGGCTTAAATATATATCACCCTAATAAAGTGACAAAAACAAAGCAAACCTGCAGAACGATGTCAAAGCTTGCTGAAAATGCATAGACGTCCGTTCCGGCGTGATAAAGCAGCCTTCCCGACGCGTGAAATGCATGCAGGCGCCGAACTTCTGACAATGTGCCGAGTTCAGTTGAATTCAACCAACCGCGCGACGCTAACGGTATAACGCGAATGTGAACGTTCAACAACGACGTGTAGGTCTCACGAGCACGGGGAATCAAAACACAAAGTCGCTTCACCTACAACCATAACTGGACTTTAACAATGCGAGAAGACAGCGAGTAATCATTACTGTAGTCGCTGCGTGCATGCGCCGCGTTACTTACTGATTCAGGTAGTCGAAACGAACGAAATCGATGAACGACAGCCAAAATAGAAGGCGAGACAGCGCTGTCAGCTATCCACGCTTGCCGCCTTTATTTCTCGTGCGACACGCCCGGGAACCGATACAGTTTAACACGCGAATCGTGTGCCTTGGTGTTGTCTGCACTGTTGCGGCTGGCCACTAAACCGCAATACTTCGGACCACGCTTGCGCTTCCGCGGGGTCGCTTCTGCCATCGCGGAAATGCGCAGCTTCGCACAGCAAGCCTCTCGGTTCAACTTACCCAGCTGACGGCCCCCCAGTTACCCGCACCGAGAGAAGAACGCGTGCGCACGTGCGCTACTGGCGCTACCGCTACCGTGAAAAGGGCTGAGTCGGCCGCGCCTAAGGTTCAGAGCTTTCCGACAGAGCCGCAGCGCGGCTGGCGCGGCGCTGTCGTCGCGCCGCAAACTTGAGCTTGGGTTCCCTATTCGCCGCGAGATCGGGCTACAGGTGGCAGCACCGTCGCTGCGCTAGTGTGGATAGGCGGTTGTCGGCGCGTATACAAACATACAAACATGCACAGCAGCGCTTCGTTGTGAGCGATGTGACCCGATTTCCGGCAAACAAAATGTGTTGACTGCAGCTTTGTGGTAATATGTGCGCTCTTCATTCCCGAATTAATGCACGAAGCGCGCCGAACGTTACAATTACTTGTGAGAGAAGCGCATTCTGCCAACGAACGGGTTGCTCGCCTTCAGCGACAGTCGACGTTTTCGCAATGGGTGACGTTTTCTTGTTGTTTTATTTGTACATGTTTAGCATGTGTTCCTCCTACTACGCAATGCTGTATAGCGCGACTGAATTAACTATTTATTTCTTGTTCATTTGGATGACCCTGAACAAAAAGAAAGCCCATATTCCTGCACGACGAGTTGAAATAGCACTTTGTGCACTGCGTGCTCAAATATTCATTCGCATTTCTTATTCAGTTCTCCATGAAATGTAGACAGTTGATAGCTTTTCTGGGGAAAGCTACGTGGCTGACAGCGCTTTAGCGCTACGGAGACGTTTAACACGCACACGCTTGTTTTTATTCCAGTAACGGTACACAAAGGTAACTGTACAGCACGGAACTTTCTTCGATTGATTACTTGCACGACAGTAATGGAACAAAGGTCCGGTTATATCACGGGGCCGAAGTATGTTTTTTCATACGAATAATGTCCGCTGCCTTCCGTCAATCTAAACAACGCAACACAAACGCTCAAGATAATGTAAAGAAAAAAGATGTGGCATCGCGTGAAATTACTATATGACATAAATGTAAACTGCGCCATTTGGAATAATTTTGACCATCAGCGCTCTTTAACGCGCACCTTTTGCGCAAGGCAACTCAGTTTTGCTATTTCGTCATTTCATTTTCTGTTCCTTTTAGGGACAATTTAAGTACCGAAGTGTCAGACGTGACTTAACAGTAATATTTCTCTCCAGTGAGACCAGGACCGTACACAACTAAAGCTCGTCGCGTAACGTATCAACAACACCTAACCACAACGCTCAAGTTCATGCGAGCCTTTTTTTTTACCACCGCGCCGCTGAAAGGTTATATTCACATGAGATTTAATACTTCTCATCTTTAGGGCAACGCCAAGTACTTGCAATGCGCTTGAACCGCAGAGCGGCACCTACACTGATATGACTCTCATGAACGGAGGGTACGACGACCACACACAGCACTCTCGACAAGTGCACTCTGTGATCTTATTACAGTTCATATACAGCCGATCAAGGCCAAACGCTTCTTTACGTCGTGTTAGGCATACGTATGAGCGGTTAAAGTTGCACTAACGCGACGAAACAAACCGCCTTTTGAGGATCTGCATGACGTACGCGCATATGCAAACACAACGGGGCTAGCAGACGACGCATGGAGCAATCCACACTATGCGCGGTTCAGCCAGAAGCCGCTAGGCGGCGACTTCGCTCGATCTCGCGGCCAATAATGACGCTGCCTCGAGCACAGTAGCACGCATCGACGCGTTAAAAGAGAGAGAGAGCGCGCTACGTTAGCGTCATCTGTAATCGTAACGCGAAGGTATACATGAAGGCGCATTGAGGCCTTCAAGATTCGCGCGCACAGTCTCGGAGGTTACGACGCGCCGCTTATAGGGCGAGACAGACGGTACGATTTTTCATGCGATTCGACGTCCGACACGGCGGAGGGGAAACCGGAATGGTGACCTTTCATAGCAGCGTACAGCCACCATTCCCTCTCCCCCACCGCCGCGTCGGCCGTCGGATCGCATGGAATATCGGACCGTCTGTCCCCCGCTTATGTCCTGTTCTAACAAAGTGGCGGCGCGGCGCGTGTGACCGCGCGTGATTGCTTTGTCTTCCGCGACAGCATGGGCAGCACCTGTTCGTACCTGCATGGTAGCGTACGTTCGTATCAAAAGTCACCGGGTGAAAATCGGTTCGTAACAACCGTACTCCATTACAATGCAGGCTAATGGGTTTTGGCCGGGACCACAGACAAATTCGTATCACCCCGAAATTCGTACGAGCCGTGATCGTATCACCGAGGTTCTACTGTACACATCTTCCTTGTTCTCCTTCTTTTGGACGTGTGCCAAAGGCGGTGGAGAAAAGTGGGAGGCGGGCAAGAGCAATGCGGAACGTTGCACACGCCAATGGTAAATAGTTCATTGCGAAAACGACAGCAAACTGATCGCGTTAGGATTTGTCACGGCGGAAGGCGAACTTATGTTCGATCAGACGCGTGGAATCGCGCCTTACGCACAACAAGCAGGCAAGCCACCTAACAATCCAACGCAACGAGGACATCTCACAAATTGATCGACACCTCGTAACTCTAGGGAACGAAAAGCATCCGTGAATTCGGACATGGAAACGCAACAAACAAAACAGAGTTCTCAGAACCCGTATCTATAATATCACATAAGAATTCTCACAAGTACGGGGACAAGTTGGACCTGCAACTGTATCTGCCAGCACGCAAGTAACAACCTACACACGAGGAAAGCGTGGTCATTTATTCTATGTTTGGGCAAACCATATACGAAAGAATCAAGTAGAGGTTATATAACTAAAGAAAGGAATTGACTCGAAAACATTACCAAAACAAAAGACTTGCTTCCAACGCCTACGATCTTCGTAGCACACAACATCCTGTACTGGCATACCACCTTTCTTCTGAATCTAGTGAACTGCGAATAGGCATCTATATACCTGTAAACGGCAGACGTCACCGGGACGAGATGGGATAAACCAAGGAGGAATGGGATAAACAAGAAGATGTTGCGAAATTTACGCGACACAGGGGTGTAGCCAGAAACTTTTCCCGGGAGTGTGTGTGTGTGTGGTGTGGGGGAGGGGGGGTGGCCCCCCTTTATGTGGGCTAGCGTATGTGTTTTTATCGTGTATATACCCACATGCAAAATTGAACTTTTTGGGGAGGGGAGAGGGTTGAAACCTCCCCCCCCCCCCCGCCAAACCCCCATGGCTACGCCAGTGCAATAAAACCCCAAAAGAAATTACGAATATCCTCCCCATCGTGACCAGGCAAACGGATTATCTGGAAACAGGACATATCCGGTTGGCCCACGCGCAGTCGGTTTCCGAAAACGCATATCTACGCAATATGCGACGCTGCATGCTTTACAGGACATGTGTACAATGAAAAACGTACCTCCCCACAAATGAGCGTCATAGTTGGCCATGGATATCATGATTGTCTTTGACCACGAAGCGGTTCTCGAGGGCATTGGAGACATCCGTCCGGGACGGAGGCTATATAACCACGTCTGAAATCCCCTTTCCGAGCGTACTGCTGTCATGCAGGTAAATGATGTGAAGCACACACACGGTAATTCCAACACGGGATGCCGCAAGGGTCTATTCTGTCCCAGAAACTCTTCTTCGCTATCAACGGTCTGACCCGCCATCATTTCAGAGCTGTGCTAGGCTTTCATTGTACAATATTGTCACGTGGTAGTTACTGTAAAGAAGGCGGCGGTCACACTGGTAAGAACGAGACTCTTTATTGGGCTAACCTGTGCCCAGTGTTGTATGCGTTACCGAGAAAAAGTAACTAAATACGTTACTCGTTACACTAAAGAAAAAGGAACGCGTTACCGCCCTACGTTACCCATATAAAAAGTTAACGCGTTACCGTTACCGTTACCGAAAAAAAGTAACGGACGTTACTTCTGCCGTTACTCCATAGTCAGAAATCTTAATCAGTACATCTTCGCAGCAGGAACGTACAATAGCAACTTTATAAAGCTCGTATGTATACTTCACATAAAAATGCTACACTCTAAGAAAAAAGAGAGTCAAAAGAGGGTCATGGAACCGTGACTCTCTTCGGGTGTCCATCTGACCCCTTTTGGAAGGTACAGGCAGAGAAAAAGAGTTCGCATTTGGGAAGGAGTCACTGGACCCTCCTGAAGCGCGTTTCGATTGGCTTCGGTATAGGGAAGAGCCGCCGTATACGCCATACATATCGCACGCTCGCCCTTTGGCGCCGTTATGGCGCCTTGCTCGGCGACGCAGACGGGGTTGGCGCCGGGGTGGCGCGCCGCTCTCCTCTCTCAGTCGTCTCAGTCTCCTGGTCTATTGGAATGCGATGCGTGGATGCGTTGGTTGCGCGGAGCGCTGGTTGCGCGTCTTCGGTGGTGTTGACGCCGGCTCCGTGCACGAAGTGACGCTTGGAGGGCGGAATATTCATGGAGCAGCGGACGACAACGGGCGCCAGTTAACGGTGAGTGTACTGCATTCGTAGGTACTAATTATACAGCTTTAGCTGGGCGTCTGCAGCAGCTCTGCGGAACCTGCCAGCCATTTCCAACAGTAGCCTGTATCCGCGGGTCTGTTGCGGATGCCCAACTAAAGCTGTCAGTTAACGAGTTGCCACCGTTATGCGCGTTGCTGTACAAACTCCCATAAAGTGAGCGATGCAAACAATAATCGAGGGTCATTTCTTGCTGATCGCACGTCGTGTCTGCACTACTGAAGGTGCAAGATGTCGTTTTGAGATGCACTTTAGTCTACTTCATAATAACATTTCCATCGACCTTGAGTGTGCAGCGTGCTTCCACGCGTGGGAACGTGAAGAAAAAAAGCCTGTGTACAGAACGCTCAGACGCACTATATGTAATGGTTTTTGTTGGCTTAAAGACGGTAGTTTGAGGTGCATATATAGTACGGTGGCTTCCAGAACGTACGCGGTAGTCATTCAAGTTCGACACGCCTCGCCGGTAAAGTGAAAAAGCTCTAGACTTTCGACGGCGCGCGTTGTTGCGGCCGCCGGCATGCAATTTTTTCCCTCGTTTCTGTTTGCTGTTTTCGTGGTTTGCATACACTGCGATGACGTTGGGCGCTATAACAGAATCGAGTGAGTGTACGTGATTGTCGGAGTTATGTGCGCTAATTCTAGAATATGACATGTCTGATCTCGACGTAGACGGCGTACGCACGCGCTGGGTGTCGTTCGGGCCCTAGTACTCGCATCTGTTTATCTGAGCATTTAAGGATGGGTTACGTTTGTAAAACATGCGGTCAATAACCGCTCGCGGCATGCCCCTGGCTGCCGGAGGATGTGCTTTGTTGTTTTGTTGTTAGCCTTTATTATGTCTGTGTGAACCACTTATTGTGTAGGTTTTGCAAACCTTTACTGCAATTTCATTTTCTCATCATAATATCACGTTCTGCTTTTCAGATACCGTTTTTCATGGTGCTCACGCTGGACAGGAGCGACAACCTAGCAAGCCACAAGTCTGATGCCTCAAGCCGTCACCACTTTTTGATTTATTCTTAATCACAAGGAATAAATATGGAAACATGATGGCGATTACTGCTGTTTATTTAGCACCATATGACACTGTGCACATCACAGCCACACATTTTAGTTTTCTATACTCATAGAAGCATGTAAATGAGGAATACCCAAACTTCTTAATTGGAAATCACAGACCATCTTTTCGCGCTTTCTATATAACTTTGCTGGAAAATATGTGTTGTTTTGACGAGTTTTATTAAAATAATGCTAAAACTGAACTATTCTTTTTTTACAGTCGCTGGGCAGAACGGCAAGTATTATTGGACTTGCTTAAAATGAATACTCCACTATATTCAATAGTAGTCGCGCAAAAGTAGAGCAAGGATCAAATGAGTAGCTTAAAATACTTGTGGAGTCGCTTGATGCTTCGGTGTGGGTCCCTTGACCCCCCTAGGAGCGTTACCGGCAAGAGTCGTCTGACTCCCTCTAAGTAGTAACGTGATCCTCCCGACGAGAGTCTTTCCACTCTTCCTAGAGGGTCAGGGGACTCTCCTAGAGCGAGCCGACCCTGACCCACCAAGAGAGTCACCGTGACTATTTAAAGAGAGTCCTATACGTGGCAAGTCAGAACTCTCCGAAAAGAGTCACGCATACTCTTTTTTTTCTTAGAGTGTAGCCGAAACAACAACTTTACTCGAAGTAGTGGTTTAATTTTAACGAGAATAATTTGCACAAATGCGCTGTACCTTGGCAGTACTGCCTAAAGTTGCCTGTATGGTTAATGTGACGTCTTCTGACTCTGCGGCACATGGGGAAGTCGTTTTTTCGCAGTGGGACAACAAAATAAATGTGATCGATTTCATCGTCAACGTTCTTCGCAAAGAAAACATCACTGAGCAAATTTGCAGTAATTACGACGGCGCGCTCGTACTTACAAAATAAATGCGCGAATTTTTTAACAGGAAAGAAATGCTTAAATGGCATAAATCTAGGGAAAAGTATTTGCGCGCATGGACATTCTTTTTTTTTTTCAAATTAACTTGTATTATTACCACGAATATGGCGTTTGTGTATGTGAAGGCGTTCAGCGTTAGCCTCGCTCGCACGAGTTCAATGACCAGAAACGTAGTAGCAGTTGCAGACAGCAAGAAGCAAAACTAATTTTGAATACTGAATTTATGAACAGTGCTAGAGTATTGCAGAGACAGCTTCCTAATGTTACTAAGTGCTAATGTAACCAACAGTTGCATTTCAAAGCTGTCATCGTAGAGCTTGACTCGCTTCTTAGCGAATACGTCCGCACCTATGCTACATAGCAGCTCGACAGATGCGCTCGTGTAATCACTGTCAGCTAGAGCTGGTGAACGCGCGGAAAGTTTTTCTTGAGCCCGCTCAACGCAATGTCATGCGGCACCAACGGTACTGAGACAGTCTCTCATCTTCACACGGCGATGATGTCGAGAAGGCATTTCCGAAGAAATCATCCTCCGTTGTGTTGGAGCTCACACCGAGCCTTGATGTCCATAAGCCAAGAAAATCTCGAGAGCTCACTTTTTACGGTTACGAGGACTGCATTTCGCTTCACTTCATCGACAATCAACGACAACTTGAAACTCGATAGCCAATCAACGACAATTGGAACTCGATAGCGAGGTAGCCGAAACTATAGCAGATCTGTGTAATAAATTTCGCCAGTTTGCTCCCCATTGCAATTTCTTTCGCGCGAAAAAGGACCCCATGCGGGGTAGCTTTGTCAACGCTTGGCGGGCCGACAGCAGTCTACCGCAGCCACAAAATAACTGAAGCAAAGTGCCAGTATGGATGAAGAGAGAGATAGAGACAAAATAACGTCGGGGTGAGCTCTGAGAAAGGCGCTCCTACAAGGCGAATTAATTTTGTGTAAGACTGCGAGGATAATCGAAATGAAAAGTAACGAGTAACGTGAGACCTCACGTTACCGAAAAATGGTAACGAAAGTACGTTACCCGTTACAGTTCCGAAATAGTAACGAGTACGTTACTAAGTTACTGAAAAAAGTAACGCGTTACCGGTAACGCCGTTACTTGTAACGCGTTACCGCCAACACTGCCTGTGCCCAGAAAACTAAATAACTCAAAGTACAAGCAGTGCACGCTGTACGCTATAGGGGTCCCAAACACACGGCCCGCGGAGCTCTCGTTAGCGGCCCGTCGCGTCTTCGTCCCATGTCTTACTTTTTTTTATTTTTTAGTAAGTACGCTCGTAAGCTACACAGAAGCACGGCCGGTCTAGAGTTACAAAGGTAGCATATACAGTAACTCTAGGCCGGTCTAGAGGCGCGCGCTCGCTCCTTCCCTTACGGCCTGAGCAGCCGCCGGGAGTACAATGAAACTTTTTCTATACAGTCACGACGGCGCGCTCCGCGTGAGGGCGTTGCTCGCGCGGACGGACTGCTAGAGAACGGACGTGTTTTTCTTGGGCTCCGGAATGACAGCGTCAGATAAGTTTTTTTTTTTTTTTTGCATGATTCGAGCTTGTTTTTTTTTTTTTTTAGTTATATGAGTACATAAGCCACTAGATTGAAGGTTAATAGGGCTTACAACTTTGTACTGTTTCCTGTGTGACAGTTGCCTAGGTTTTTTTTTATTATTATTTGTTTGTTCGGACACCACGTGGCTGAAAGGTACACATGTGATTTGCAGTGTAGCATACTTGCGGAGTTTAGTGATATCATTTGGCTTTAAGTGTATTTAATCCGCCGTGTGAACGATCTAGCCATGGTCAAAAAGACCGTAAAGTGTTCAGGGTGCGGAATGGGATGGAAAATAGAGGTTGGTACGGATGAGAAGACAGAGGGAGCTGACGCCAAGTGTAAGCAATGCGAGTTAGAGGCGAAAATGGAAATAATGATGGCTGCCCAGAATGAGCTCATGGTAAGAATCGCCGAGCTGGAAAATGCGTTGGCGACAGAGCGGGAAAAAACGATGGCTATGGGGGAAAGGCTTAAGTCAGCCGAGGAGGGGTTAGCAAAGGTAGTCATGGCGAACAAGGAAGCAAGCGACAGCGGGAACAGAGGGGCATCGACCCCTACAGTGGTAGACGCGAAGGGGGAAACAGGTTTGGAAAAGACAGGTGCAAGGGTCACAGGACCTAGCTTCCGCGAAGTAGTTTTGGGAAGGGGAGGGGACAATACAGCAGCAGTGGCACGCGCTAATAACCGAGGCAGTGGCCAGGTGCGGGAGAGTCCAGCAGAAAAGTCGGAACACGTGATAATCGCCGGGGACTCGAATTTAGTTAGATGCGCAGAAGCAGTCAAAGAAAGGGTGAGAGGCGACAAACGAGTTTTAATAGGGAAGTTCCCGGGACATGGGATGGGATCAGTGATGAGACAAGCTAGCGCAAAACTCGCAACTAAGGCTAATGGACGTAACCTCGTGATAATCGCGGGAGGTCTAAACGACGTCTTGAATGAAGAATCAGCCGAACTAGCTACCACATTAGTGAAAGGGGTAGATGACATGCGCGCCATTTCCCCTCAGGTGCAGATAGTGGTATGCACAATACCGGAGGTACCGGTGCGTGACGTCAACCTGCAAAGAGCGGTTGTCGACGCAAACAAAGAGATATGGCATATGAGTCGAGAGAAAGGCATCGAGGTAGTGGAAATAAACAGAGGTGCACAGGTGGGGTGGTTTTCAAAGAGACGGAATACACTTCGATAAAAGGCTTGCGGTTGGCGACTTGCGGGACGCGCAGTAGCTTTTTTGGGGGGCACGCGGGCCCTTCGGTGCCCAGGGTAGCTTGTAATGAGGAAAACAACCAGGGGGACTCTTTGACAGGCAGTATAGCGAAAAACCAGAGAAAAGGTAAAAGAAGGGAGAAGGCGCGTGTTGCAATTAGTTACATTAGCATGCAGGGTGGCAGAAAAAAGGAAAAATGGTTAGAGATTGAGGGACAGTTAAACAAGGAACAGATAGGTGTTTATGCGGTTACAGAAACACACCTTATACCCGTGTCACACGGGCGTTTCGAAGGCCATTGAACCAATGGTCCATTGGCTAAACGGGGATGCACGCGCTGCCACACGGGCAGTTTCGGAGGCTATAGATTGAGTCAGTGGCCCATCGAGTCAACGGAGCACTCGAAGACACCATTGAAACTTCGATGGCCATCGAGCGGCGGAAGCGGAAACTAGAGTTACTGTATATGCTACCTTTAAAGGTAGCATATACAGTAACTCTAGCGGAAACAGCGTCACCACGCCCTCTCGTTCCCAGTGTGCTGATACTCATGATTAGAAAAGGAAAAATTTACCGAGTATACATTAAAAGTAGTGTGTTTGGGCGTTCTAACTCATTTACTAAAGTATTTGTGTCATTTGGAATGTAGGAATTGCGCATGCTCGCGATAACAGCAGCAGCTCATCCTCGATGGCGTCGGCTTCCTCTTTCGCCGCTTCAATCCCAGCATCAAGCTGCATGATCGCAGCCATGTAGAACACCATAGCGGCCTTGTCATCTGCTTCGCGGTCCCTCATGACGGCGGAACAAGCACGTAATTAAACGAAATGAGTACACGCAACCGCAAAACCAGGCAAAACTACGTACTACGTGGCAAACCCAGAAAAGCGGCCGGACGCGTAAAGCGGTTGTAACGTAGCCACAGTTTCGCTGTTCAGCAAACTTATAGCCAACTCTGCTTATAGCTAATAATGCACTTATCATTGTGTATAAACAATTTTTTTGATATTTTATAACAAAGCAACCCACAAATGTGTGCTTTTAAGTGGATTTATTTTAGTTCACTTACGACGACATGAAAACGAAAATAAGATTAGCAGCGCCACAAAAATTTCGCGAGAAACACCTGAATCACTCAACGGCCGTTGAAAACCGTCGTGTGGCAACGCGAGAACTCCATCGAGTTCAATGGAGTTGTAGCATTTCGATGGCCATCGACTCAATGGCCTTTCAAACATGCCCGTGTGTCACAGGTATTAGAGACTTGGAAGAGCCACCACATATTGACAATTATATTTGGGAAGGATGTAACAGGATCATATCAGAAAGGAGAGGTGGGGGTGTTGGAATGCTAATTCATAGCAGAACAAAATGGGATAGAGTGAAGCAGATGTGTTCAGAGCACCTTTGGGTTTCGGGCACAGTAGGTGGAAAGAAAACGTGGCTAGGTGTAGCATACTTGTGGACGGGGAATAACTGCAGAGAAAAGAATCTGGAGATAGTGAAATGCATAAGCACCGATATTAAAGAATTTGGTCATGATGCCGAAATAACCCTTCTAGGGGACATGAACGCTCACATTCGTGACCTTGACGGATATTCAGACACCAATGGCAAGTTATTGGTAGATCTCTGCGAGCAACATAGTCTTGAGATAGTTAACGTGGGGCCGAAGTGTGAGGGGCAGATCACGTGGGAAGTCGGAAACAGGCAATCGAGCATTGATTATTGTCTCATGACAGAAGGAATATATGACAAACTTAGAGAGATGAAAATAGACGAGGAAGGCATTAACAGCTTGGGTAGTGATCATAAACGCATAATATTACAAATGGGATATAAAACTGAAAATAATAACATATAATCAAAATTTGGCAGCTTGTATCTAAATGACAAACAAATAACGAATGTAGCCGCAAGAGTCGAAGAAAAAGTAGACGAACTGCCAGGCAAAGACTGGAAGTATAGTGAGCTGCTACATATAATCACAAAAGAAATGGAAAAAGAGAAGAAAACTATTTGTTGGAAAGGAAAGAGAAAGCCAAAAAGTTGGTGGAACAAAGAAATCCGGGAGGCGATCGAGAAGCGACGTGAGGCATCACGGGAGCACAGACAGGCAAAAAAAGAGAAGCGGCCACAGGACGAAGTCAACCAAATATGGGAAATATATTTAGAGCAAAAATCCATCGTGCAGAAATTAGTCGAGGCAAAAATTAAAGGTGAAAGTGAACGCTGGATGACAGAGATTCGCGAAAAGAAGAAGGCCGCGCCTAGGATATTTTGGAGCCACCTAAAAGCGCTAGGTAGGAAGTCTGTCACAATGCAACAACGTTTGGTAGATGAAGGAGGAAATCAATTGGAAGGGCATGAAGCGCTAGGTTACATCCGAAAGGTAACAGCCGATTCGTTTAAAAAGGTCACCCAGGGGATTCCCCCGGTAGGTAATAGTACGCAAAGGAGTGCAACTGACGAAGATGTAGTACTAGAGAATTTCAATTGGAAGAAGGCCGAAGGAAAAATTCCTAAGCGCACTACTCCGGGCTTAGATGGGGTTCCCGTCAGCCTCATTAACGAACTCGGACATAACACTAAAGAAGCACTGCTGAAAGCCGTAGAAAAGTGCTTACAGGAGCGGGAAATACCAGACAGTTGGCGAAAAAGTAGAATGAACTTAATCTATAAAGGCAGGGGAGAAAAGGATAACATTCGCTCGTATAGACCGCTAACCATTACATCGGTGCTATACAGGTTGGCGATGCAGGCAGTAAAATTAAAAATAGAAGCGTGGGTAGAACAAAATGATATTTTGGGAGAACTTCAGAATGGATTTCGAATCGACAGGCGGTTAGACGATAATCTGTTTGTTCTTACCCAGTGTATAGAAATATCGAAAATAGAAAACAGGCCCTTATACATAGCTTATCTAGATATCACCGGAGCGTATGACAACGTTAAGCAGGAAATTTTGTGGGATATATTGAAAGAAGTGGGCATAGGGGACGACTGTATACAGCTTTTGAGGGAAATGTACCGAGAAAATACAGTTTGTATAGAATGGGAAGGAATAAGTAGCAAGGACAGCGTTGAAATTAGCAAGGGGCTGAGACAGGGATGTCCTTTGTCCCCGCTGTTATTCATGCTGTACATGGTGAGGATGGAAAAAGCGCTAGAAGGTAGCAACATTGGATTTAATTTGTCACACAAACAGGTCGGCACGATGGTTGAGCAGAAGCTTCCAGGTCTATTTTATGCTGATGATATTGTCTTATTTGCGGACAGTCAAGATGATATACAGCGACTGGCAGATATATGCGGAAGGGAATGTGAGGCTCTAGGACTAGGATTTAGTGCAACAAAATGTGGATTGATGGTATTCAATGATCACGAAGACCATGCGGTCTTCATACAGGGCCAAAAAATACCGAGGGTAAGCGAGTACAAGTACCTCGGAGTATGGGTAAATGAGGGGGATAGATATATGGAGGTACAAGAGAAAGCAGCGGTAGCAAAGGGAAAGAGGTATGCTGCAATTATGAAGCACAGAGCTTTATGGGGATACAATAGGTACGAGGTGCTTCGAGGGCTGTGGAAGGGTGTGATGGTCCCGGGGCTTACATTTGGGAACTCAGTGGTTTGCATGAAGTCAGAGGTACAATCAGGATTGGATGTAAATCAAAGGACGGTGGGCCGCCTCGCGTTGGGCGCTCACGGGAAGACGACAATTGAGGCTGTAAAGGGTGATATGGGATGGACAGGCTTTGAAGTGAGGGAAGCTCAGAGCAAAATGAGATTCGAAGAGAGGCTGAGGAAAATGAAGAAGAGTAGATGGGCAGAGAAGGTTTTCAGGTATTTGGTATAGAAAAAGCGTTGACACGCAGTGGAGAAAGAAAACTAGGAGGCTCACCAGTAAAGGGGTATTCAGACGGGGGAGGAATGCTCGGGGGAGACGGGGGGGTTGCGGATCACGTGACCACGACGTCACGGATTAGCGAGTGGGCGTGACCCCCCCGCGCCTCCTCGGAGGAGACGGGGACGTTTTCCCCGAAAGGACAAACAATCCCCCGGCGGTGGGGGATGTGGCGGAATTTCTGGCTCTTGTTTGGCCACATTGTTGCACTTGCTCCTGCAGAGAGCGGCAGCGGGTGTCCAGTCTGCAGTTGGGGTCATCTGTAGCTGGGGTCATCGTCGTCAGCAGCTGGTGAAACGGGCGGTACAAGCCACAGGAGTAGTCTGGTAACACTGGTCTCCCCCTCCGTTCGCCCCGTCCGTGTGAGTGGGGGCATTTGTGGCGACTTCTCCTCGCGAGTTGACGTCACTAGGCTCCGCCTTTACCCCCCGAGCATTTCTCCTCCGTCTGAATACCCCTTAAATATACGGCTAGCAGTGCGGGTGATATGGCAACAGGGAGCATTAAGCGGAAGGTCAGGGAGGCGGAGAGGACTTATTGGATGACAGCGATGGAAAAAGAAGCCGGCTCTGAGTAACTACCGAAAGGGAAAAAACGAAATAAGGAGGGAAAGGTTTTATGATAATTCAAGGGGAAGCGCTTTACTGTTTTGAAGCAAGGTCGGGCTGCCTTAGAACGCGAAGTTATAAAGCGAGATTCAGTAACGAAGACGAACACTGTACATGCTGCGGGGGAACTAAGGAAACGATGGAACATGTACTGATTGAATGTGGCGATATTCACCCAGGTATACTTGTGGGCACGAGTCTACAGGAAGCCTTGGTTTTTAGGGACAACAATGGAAAGCTGAACACGTCCGCGATAGAAATAAGTAAGAGACGGTTAGAGTATTGGTGGCAGAAGAGTAGAGATAAAGTACAAAAATAAATAATGGGGGGGGGGGGGGGGGAATAAGGTCATTCTGCCTTAAGAGGCAGAGAGATAGACCGTGAATTTATAAATTTTTTTGGTATAATAAGATAGATTTAATCAATGTAGACAAGGTATTAGGCCAGCATGAAACAAGGAAGTTTTTCTTTTTTCTTCGAGCATGGTGGCAGACATGTCACCGCCCCGTTATAAAGGGGACGCTCATAGCATCCATCCATCCATCCAAAGCGCGTTTCGCCGCATGCGCTTCGTGTTGTAAACCAGCTGTGCCCGGCCAATTTCTCGTGCTAATTACTTCTTTCGGTTGTAGCAAGCGGTGAAGGAAGTACAGGTGCGTGTGGGGACAGTCTGCCTTTCTCGGCACTCGGCAATAGAAGACGCACACGCAGCGCTACTGGCAACAACAATATTTTTTAAGACCCGACCACCTCATATTCGATGGAGGCGAAAATGCCTGAGGCCCGTGTGCTTAGATTGCTGTGGCTGGAAAATGAATTTTCAGGCTAAATTAAGCGCATCCAGGATTCTTCTGTCGCCGCTGGCGTTGGAAACTGTACAGGCGAGACGTACACTGCCCTGCTTTTCCCCACAAAGTCCGCGGTGGAGACAGTCCGATTTCTTCTGAGAAAAGGAGTAAACTATGTGCTCACGAAGAAATTTAACAGTGATCCCATAGAGGCATTGTTTGGAAAATTGAGGGCAATGTGCGGGGGCAATGACGCGCTACACGCAAGAGCCGTCACAGCTGCTTTGACCCACATTGTCAAGGAAAAGGCGCTACCTTCAAAAGACATGGGCATTCGCGATGAAAATATTGAAGAAGATGATCTAATTGAGGAACTTAAAGTTCTGCGAGAACCTCCTCGCAAACCACCGAACTCTGTTGCCTATTCAGGCTTGGTGTATGTAGATGGTTACATTGCCAAACTCATCACTGATGTCGGTTGCGAAACATGCGCCATGCTAGTGACGACAAACAAAACGAGCAGTCCTTTGTACCATCTTCTCCGTCAGCAAGAAGCCTATGATCTACACTACCCAAAGCCGGAGTTACTATCAATGCTGGACACAATTGTGACGTTCTTCGAGAAAGCAGTCAAATATCTTCCTCGAACGAAAATCCTCGAGACTCTGCAATTGACTGTTGAGTCATACCTTGAAGATTCGCCACTTCTGGACTGTCCGGAAGGTGTGGACAAGAGTCACGCGAGAGTGCTGGCTCATATTATTTCTGAGAAGTTTCTCCGGATTCTTCTTATTAAACTACACAAAAAAGTTAACAGATCAGAATGACAGGCCTTCCGGTTTTATTCACAAGCCCTCGCGGAAGCATATCAGGCTGTGACAGACTTGACTCCTTTAAACTGTGATCGTCACTACAGTGTTTTACCAGCAGTGATTTTTTTTCAGTTCTCCATGCGCATATTGTTGTAGTACCAAGGAAAACATTCTGTTTCCCATTGAAAGGATTCTCTGAAAGTTTTTTATGTTTCCTCTTCGTCTGCAGCGTGGCCGTCCCCACTATGCAGTGACTTTCACTTTTTTGAAGTATTTGTTTCAATATTAAAGCACGAATTAAGCCTCCAACAAAAAATGTGCAATTTTGTTATTTTCAAGTACAGCGACGGCTGGCACATACATTTGAAATAAACATTTCCCAAACCATGATTAAACCGTTTCCTCAACCAAATGCAATGTTCATCCTCTTACTTATTCTCGAAGTTACAGAAACCTAAAAAAAAAAAAACAAGGCTGTGTTATAACCGCGTCGATGCTTTGCCGAGCAACAGAAGCGGGCTTATGAGCGGCCTGCGCCACCACTTCTGTAAAGCGGAATTTACCAGAGTCATCACATATACTTGCTACCATGTTTCTATCGCATTGGTACCATGAATACCATACAGAGTAACTTCAGAAAGCGCCATGTTAAGTCGGAAGCCGAGCACTCCCTGCGCGCGCTAGCCTCTGCAACGGCCGGGAGTGAGTTAGGGAACAGTTAGAGTCACTGTATATGCTACCTTTAGGTAGCAGAGTTGCGCATAGGTCTGGCTAGCAACCACAGCTATGCGGTGAAGTCGCACTTCGTTTTTGCGGGCGACATGCCTACCGTGACGCCGATTAACCTGTCTGGCGTGTCGAAGACCGGCGATAAACATTGGCTGTCGATGGCGAGTGTTAATTCAGTTCGCTGCAGCGGCGGCGTCGAGAAATAAAAAAATTGGCCCAAGCGGCAGCTTCTCCGCAATGCATGGTTGCTAGCGGCGTTGGAAGACAGATGCGCAACTCTGCTACCTAAAGGTAGCATATACAGTAACTCTAGGAACAGTTAGAGTCACTGGAAAAATTTCAGAGTATCGCATCTGTTTTCCGCGCGCCGCCGGCGACGCGATTGGCTTACTCGCATCACGTGACCTCTCGCCGCCATATCCCTTCCAAGCGCTTTGTGTGCAGGCGCGTTCACTGCAGAGAGTGGCCAGACATTTAGCAGTACCACGGTCCCCAGAAGTACTTCGTCGCTTTTTTAAACGCGTCATGCAGACAGGGGCGTAAGCAGACATTTTTTTTTGGGGGGGGGGGGGGGGGGGGCACGGGCTCGGTGTGCCACCCCCTGGCTACGCCACTGCATGCAGATGCCGAAAGAGAGTAGCTCACCATCAATCGAACGTTACTGGTGAGCTACTCTGGGAATCTCGTTTGCCGTGTGGGAAAAATTAATGTCAAAGAGCGCCGTTCTACGTGGCTGCATAGTTGCCCTGAACGAATTCACCCCTCTCAAATAACATTCCTTCCTGCAGTGAACTAAACTAACTTTGCTGGAAAAGATCTTATGCGACAGGATACTTCACCTTATCGGTTCGCTATGGTCAGCGATATTGAAAACTACATACCTTTCTATTTGCTCGGCTGTATATATCTCGATCTGTTGAACAGATTACGCATGCTATCCGAGTAATAAGCGTTTCACGCACGAGAGCGAAATCGAAGATTTATTAAAATAATAACTGTTTACTGGTATACCTTGAAGGCAATTGTGGCATGATCTTTGGCACTGCACAAAAACAGAAGCGTGGAACTCTGTTGATAAATTTGGTATAAGGCAATGTTATCAAGCGTATTTTTACATTTGTTACAAAAAAAAAATGCTGCTAATGCTGCATTGCACCGAGCGTACCCTTAAAATACTGTATAGTTGGTGAGAAATGGTCACAGCAAAAAAAAAAAAAAAAAAAACAGATCCCACGCATTGAGGGAGTCGATTTTATGTGAGCCCTATAGGTCTATATACATACTGTGTTGCAGTAGCATGCGCTTTAAAAATTCGGGGATGTGCTATTTCTGATCAAAAGAACAAAGCGCCGTGCCGAGGAAGTTTTAATAAGAGTGCATTATGAAAAAAAAAAAAAGTGCAGCAGTGCGAAAACCGAACCCAGCTGTTTACGCGCTGGCAACGCCAAAAAAAAAAAAAAAGAACTGTTTGTCAGAACACAGCAACATATTTGAAAATTCATTGCAACGTTGGGAATATTAAGGAGACAAGAAATAGGAAATGAAACAATTAAGTAGTGATCTCAATAATTTTTGATGGCCTATTTTCTACGTATCGCGCCTCCGCACGCCGATTCGCCCGTGCGTTCGGCTGCTGGCGTTCCGAATCAAGACGTCGCGCACAACTTCCAACTATCGTACACACACAACTTCTATTACACATACACACAACTTCTATTACACATGTCAACCAGTTGAACAGCAAGCACGGTGCGCAAGCAAGCTATGCGTCAGCAATCAGTCGAAGGACGCAATGTTGAGGCCCGTATTCACAAACGAAACTTATCCTTAACTTATGACTTAAGTAACCGATCGGCACTTAACGCGTTTCATAGACCAATCTTGTACTTAAGTGAAACTTAAATCGCCACTTAAGTACCGCAAAGTGAAGTACAGCTACTTGCTACCTTAAAAAGTTATCCTCAACTTATGACTTAAGTAACCAATCGGCACTTAACGCGTTTCACAGACTAATCTTGTACTTAAGGTAAACTTAAATCAGCACTTAAGTACCGGAAAGTAAAGTACAGCTATTGGCTACCTTAAGTGCTACTTTAGCTGTTTTTTCGTCAAACAACATGGCCGACCACTACGGCTGTGTCGCCTACTTCACCGATTATGCTGGCCGTGTGGAAGAAATTACGCAGGATGAAGCATATCGTTACGCGCCGCCGTTACGCCAAGTTCTCAGGGATCGGCACAATCCCATCAAGGTGTATAACGACGCGGAATTCCTGTCGCAATCGCTTTTCCAGGCTGGTGGTGCTACACCTGTTACAAATGCTGCCGCTGGGCATAAAGGACAACGAACGCGGTCAATTGGTTCCGCCACTGCATGCTGATGACATACGTGAAATATATTTGAGAGCTGAGGTTGTTTCGCTTGCTTCATCAAACAGTTTTAGTCCGCAGCAGCTTGGCAGACGCGGGCTTTGATGGCAGCTCGCGTCCGTATCTGCTGCAGTCGCCCAACCACATACATTGGCAGCTTGCGTCTGCAGAACAGCTGTGGACGCCCGAATAAACTGTGTAACGGAGCAAGTGAAAGACCTTACCTGTTATTTTTTTTTTAATCATTGGTTCCTTTCACATGAAAACACTCCCGTTATTAAGAAAGAAGGGAACGCTCGCGGGCGCTCTGAAAATATAAGCAGTTAGAGAAGAACGCCAAACGCTGAAAAGCAGAAAAAGAATCCAAGGAGCGAAACGCACGTATGGTCACAAAAGAACCGCTCGTATTGCATGCGATATCTCAGCACAGTAAACAAACTTGTAGACGACAAAATAAGCGCGAGTTGTGATGACCACTTTATAGCGAAGGCCGCTGAGTGGCGGCTGCTAAGGTCCCTAGATAAAACAAGTTTTCAAGGTAGCGACACCCTTCCTTTTCCTCCTCGCTTATTTGCCTGGAGCGCCCCCAAGAAGGGTCAAAGCGTGCATAAAAAGGGGAATGTTTGTGTTCAGTTATTACGGCGGATAGAAATATTTATAGCAAATGAAAAGTAAATGAGACGTAGGATAAAAGATTACTTAGTTGAATATAAGCCGTACAACATAAGAAGAAGCGTGATGTGTGTTACCCAACTGGCAACGTTGTTATAGTTTTATATTTCACACCATTATCCATGGCGTCTCGCATCGTACGTCGTAGTTCGTCCCGGTTCGTCCAGTTCTCCGAATGTGTTTTGCTCTTGAATATGATGTGCCACAGTTAACGTGCTTCTTGCTGGATCCTGTGATCCTGACTGACCACAGGTAAGTCAGGATCACATCATCCTGACTGACGTTGTGACGAGTGATCATAGCCGCTTGTGCGCACACAGGCAAAAGCCGTGGCCAGACTAGAACGAACGCTTGACTAGCAGCATTGCGATGACAGTTGTTTCTGGAAAAAATACATCCATTTTCGCAATCATGATGCCAGGTAATCGTGGTGCATGTTTTATTATCTGGGTGACTACGGAAGAGACCGCGGCACCGCAATGCGGGTGCACGCAACTTAACGACAAGTGGGGTTCTACCAGTTTGGTGTCCCGAAGTGATGAACATTGCAACGATGTCGTCGCCCTACCATCAGCGGCAAGTACCAGAAACAGACTTAAAAAGCGTTGGCACAGCGTCGCGTTTGAGCCTGTTTACGCCGCGTTCAAGAGCAAGTGACTCGAACTGGTCTGGCATGAAATGTCCCTGAAAGTGCAGCCACTTCAGCTGTATTCAACTGTACGTGCATACGCACAAATATTTGTAACGAATTTCACGTACTAGACGCGCGTTAGACGCGCGTTCTGTAGCGTTTCAACAAAAGGCGACAAATCAACTCGCCTCGCAAAGCCGCGTCTACGGCGTTGCACGGAAGTCCTCGCGTCAATGTTTTGTAGCCACACTTCACGGCGTGCCCTATTCCGGATACCACGAGGTATGTTGTAGAGGGAAAAAACCGCCTTCTGTATTGTTGCTGCAGCCGACAGCACAGTACTTGACATATTAAAAATTCACGGCGAAGCATGTTCGGCCGACTTGGCGTCAACTGGAACGCTCCTCTTCTACAGCTTGTCTTGGATACGATTTCGTCTTTCGTCGCGGCAAGAATCCGACTGGAACCATATGCACATGCGCACTCGTTTTGAACCTTTTGCTTTATAATAAATATCACCACCATCCACTAACAGCATCACGTGCAACGAATTTCGCCAATCACAGACGCAAATGATGGAGAAAAGGAGGGGTAGGCGCGAGAGTGAGGAGGAAGGCGCAAAGAGCAATGAGTGTCGCTACCTTGAAAACTTTTTTATCTAGGGACCTTAGCGGCTGCTTGTGGTGTCTAGCCGAAGGCTTAAAACCGACAAAACCGACAAAAGCGAGAAATAATTTATTCCGCCTGTTACGAAAAGTACCTTTATATAGACTAGAACATTACGGGAGTGTTCCGCGAAAGTTACAGTAATTTATTGGTGCTTTATTTAAATGAAACAAGTGTGAAAACTTCTGTAGCCTCGTTCCCAGGAGCCATACTTACCCAGAAAAGTAGGTCCTTTCATAAGTGCTCCTTAAGTGAGGTTTTGAAACTTTCCCCGCACTTAACTCAACTTATACTTTCCTCATACTTTCATAAGTGTAACTTATCGCGGCAGCTTTCGCTGGTTTTCTGATAAAACAAATGGCTGACTATTCTAACAGTCTCGCCGACTTCGTGGATTTTGCTGGCCGGGTGGAGGAAATATACAGGATGAAGCGTATCGCTACGCGCCGCGTTACGGCCAGTTCTCAGGGATCGGCAGAAATCCTAGTAGAGGCATACAACGACGCGGAATTCCTGTCACGGTACCGCTTGTCCCAAGCGAGCAGTGATACGCCTACTGGAAATGCTGCCGCTGCACCCAAGGACGACGAACGTGGTCACCCCGTGCCGCCACTGCTCCAGCTGCTCATCACGCTGCGATTCTACGGCGCCGGAACCTTTCAAGTTGTTACCGGAGACCTTGTTAATGTGTCTCAGGCAAGCGTGTCACGCATCAACGCACGCATATCAAGAATGATAGCCGACGCCTTGTTCCCGCAGCTTGTGAGGTTGCCCAACGCCAGTGAAGCAGCCGTGGTAATGGATGGAATTTTATGCCATGGCGCGTTTCCCTGGTGTGTGAGCGGCTGCATAGACTGCAGTCATTTGTGCCCATGAAAAATCCCGGTGGAGAGACGCCGAGGTCTTTCGGAATCGTAAGGGCTACTTCTCAACAATGTCCAGGTATGTTTTGACTTCCCCCTTGGACGTAAATTAGGGAAATACTCGAATGATTATCATGTTTATAAAAGTGCAGTGCGACGTTGTATGCATAAATAAATTTTTACCATATTTTCCCGAGCATTATATCTATTTCAGAGTGAAAAAACATTGCTTCCTATTGCAGGCAATCACAAGGCCTCAGCTTACAATTTTTTTGATTTGGTGGCCAGCTGGCCGGGTTCAGCTCACGACAGCCGGCTATTTGACATTAGTTTGCGCGAGAGTAGAGTATGAGAGAGGACTGTGCCTGGCATCCTACTGTCGACAAGGGGTATCCCTGCAGATCCTACCTGATGACCCCATTTAGGGACACAGGGACGAAAGGCAGCCCTAAGCACAGGTGCAGTCAAGTTGGAGGCAATCGTGGAGCAATACTATTTGTATACAAATGCCTAAAATGCTAAAAAATGATTTTGTTAGGTACAACAAGTCTCTCTCACGGACTCGCTGCAGTGTCGAGAGGGCGTTTGGAGTGTGGAAGCGAAGGTTTCCATGCCTCGACATGACACTTCAGATAAAAACATCATCAGTTCTCATCATCATAACAGCTTGTGCCGCACTGCACAACTTCGGCCACCTCCTGAGAGAACCCGTCCCACCTCCACCACAAAGCCAGGTCATTCTGAGAGCAGTTCACCGGTACCATCTCATCTGCTCCGCCACCCCCAGCAGCCATGCCACTTGTGCCAGACACAGCAGGCGGATTCAGGATGAGGGAGCGCATAGTCGCGCTGTATTTCACTTAAACGAAATGAAACAACATAACAGGGCTGTGACTTTATTCATACTGTTTTTTATAATGTCTAGCTGAAGCTTTAGCATTTGTGCCTTGGCCTTCTGATTCGCCATTTTTGACCGAAAAAGCTCCATTGTCTCACAGTGTTGCGCTCTTTTTTGTTTGTGTCGATCCGCATGAACTTCAACCTCAATAAATGCTCTCGTTTCTTTTGCTCGCGGTCCTCTTTGATCGCATCCAGGCGGGCACCCAGTTCGATTGAGACAGCCGTTTGCCTCTGGCTGCCGCTGGTTGAAGTGCGTTTCGTGCCAGCTGGCACAGCGGCGCTAGCAGTTGCAGCTGAAGCGGCTCCGGAAGTTGTTGTGGGTGCTCCAGCTGCAGCCTCTGATAAGCTTGCACCACCGCCATAGCACGGTTTGCTCATTGCAGCATCCTGTACTTGGCCATGGGGACGTGAATGAATTGGTGATGACTCTTCAGCGGACTGCTAGGCTCTTCCCATGAATAGGAGTCTGTTGCCCCGTCGTACATGTCTTGACAACCTGCGGAAAAGTTCATATGGTCACACTGCTTGCCGATTCCTGCATAGCTACACCAAAGGTCGCATTGTTCTGAACCCATGCTGTGTATGTACACTCTACAGCCATGTAGTACCTAAAGTGCCCATTGTAACCATTTTATTTTTAAAAATGTCACGTGGTGCAATCTACCTATATCTTCAAGGTTTGATGTTGCTTTGTTCATTCGTCACATTGAGATGCTCAATTACATGAGCCAGTAGAGGGTGGCAGCACCGAAGCCTGACAAACACACTGTTCAGAAAACGGCTAAAATACTGGACTCTGAAAATGCGTACGTGAAGTTGTAGCGTAATAAACGAAACACATTTGTGTTACAAAAAAGTGAACTTAACAGACCTAAAACATGGGCAATGAAAAAATGCGAAGGAGCCATACCACCGGACTCTTCCAGAGGCGTGTCTTGGGTCTGCGACAGCAGTGCAGCGACAGAAGGTGTGCACAGCTGGTCGAGGACTGCGATCCCCCGGGCATAGCATCATGCCGGCTGCGGTCGCTGTCAGGGGTTGGGCAGACGAACAGCCATGTGTGAAGCGATGTCTCCTACGCGCTGCAGCTCGTCGGTCATTTCGCTTGACGGTGGTGTTCCGCCACCTGAAATGCAAAAAAAAAATCAAAGAACGAATTGAGTGAGACTTCAAAAGAAAGTTTTTAAATGCCAAGCATTTCTTAGCGAACTTCGGCGACTTTGAGCGTATCTATCTATCATCTATAGCCGCCTACGACTTTGCGCTCTCCTGGCCGTATAGTTAATGGGATTTATACCAAAATTGGTATGGCATAACACGACTGTATGACAAACATGAATGACTGGTCATATCATGAAAATCATGAATAACTTGTTATGAAAACCATGATTTACACGCCATGGCCATAGTGCTTCTGAGGCCGTTTTCTTAACTTGATATATTCAAAAATTGCTACGATGAGACATTTCTCTATGACCAACACAAATGACAGGTGGTAATATTTAAATCATAACCTGCATGTCATGTAGAATGTCATGTAGAACATGTGAATGATGACATGCATATTATATACATCATTATGTGCTTCTTGCTGACTGCTTCGCATTACATCGATTCCCACAGTGCGTGGGAGCTGCCGGTTTTTTTCAAGCACAGCATAATGAGCAAACGTTAAACGAACGCACAAGACGCACGAAAGGAATGTGCAAACGCAGCGATGCATATAGTGCTCAGCAGATTTACTACCGCAACTTGCTCTCTTTCTTGTACCTAGCACTAGTGGAAGAAAACGCAACCATGATTGCAGACGCTGTGAGAAAAGTAAGGAGCGCGAGCGCTGCCTATTTTCGCGAGTTCAGCCGAGGCTGGACTTCAGAGACGCCTGCGTTCCTTCTTATTACCTAAAGACAATGAATGCTACCTAAAAGAAGGAGTGCGTCTCTAAAGTCAAGCTGCGCTTCAAGTCATCGCGGTAAATTTGCGAACGCTGCACAATGCCCTAATGCAGGATGTGTCACTAATATCGTAATATCAATCAGACCAATGCTTACCTGTCGCGAACCGTTCCCGCATGTCTTCAGCGTTCCTCCTTCGCCACTTGTCTTTCATGTTTTCCCAACATTTCTTGAGCTGGGTCCATTTACGTGGCGTGACGTTGTGGCGGCTGTTAAACTCATCTTCAATCTTTTTCCAGGAGTCGCGCTTCCGACTCGCGGACGCCGCGTCGGTCCTCTTGTTTTCGACGACGCTGCGGTGGCGTGAGAGCAGGTCCAACAACACAGCGCGTTCTTCCTCGGAGAAGTTGATTTTTTTCTTCTCCATCGTCAAGACAAAGAAAAAATATTGCACACACACACCGTGAAGAAATGCTTAACGTCCCCGAAGCACAGCGAAACTGTAAGCCACCGTACGTAGCGAACACAACATAACTGTTGCGACGGGGAGAGGTAACAGCTGACTGGGGTATCACTGGGCTATAACTGGGGGTCCCTATAGCCATTGTGCCAGATAAGTCCGAAAAAAAGCGCAAAATATAAATACCTGTTTTCTTTCTCAGCACTGTGTGCATGTTATCACTGAATCTTTTCTTTCCACATTATTTCGATGCAAAAGTTAATAATTTGCAAATAAATAGATCGTACACGTCAATAATTGACGTAGCCTCAACACCATGCGACATACTTGTCCCGAAAAGTGCTACTTGGAAAGTAATACTTAAGTGTCGTTCAAGAAACACTTTTCTGAACTTTCCTTATACTTGCACTTTTCTTACACTTACTGTACCTCCACTTAAGTATCGTTTGTGAATACGGCCCTGAATGTTCTCGATGTTCGATAACGTTCTCGAGTGCAGTGAGCCTGAACCCGACTGCAAAGCTAGCGCAAACAGTGAAGATTCACCAAATGTCGAAGTAAATGGCATCTCCCACGATGTCACTGCGCTAATGCAACTATTTTACAGATCCGGACTTAGCGAACACGCCCGGGCGTGACACGAAAAGAGACCGATGAAGCCATGAGAGAGTTCGCGAGCACATGGCACATTCGCCGTACGTTTCATTAGTTACACCGCTAACCGCGCAGTTGATCCATACCTGTCGATGACTCGAAATCACTTCTAATATCCTCTTGAAGAAACACACACACACAATGCCGTTCTGCCGAGCGTAACACGGCACAGAGGCTAAAAGATTGGTCACTTCTCAACACACGCTAGCAACGCGCCGGACGGTCTGGAAGGGACATGGCCGCCGCCACCCAATGTTGCCCGCGTGCAGCCTACCTTTGCGGTACTCTGATTTTCCAGTGACTCTAGGAACAGTTAGAGTTACTGTATATGCTACCTTACAGTAACTCTAGGAACAGTTGGCTCGGAGCGCCCCCACGAAATTGCGGCCATAGGTAGCAACACCCCCCGTGCGCAGGCCGTAAGGAAGGAGCGAGCGCGCGCCTCCAGACCGGCCGTGACAGAAGTTACTGGCCTGAAGCATTTTTTTTTTTTTTTTTCGTGAGGCAACCCACGCCGTCACCGTGTGTTACAACTAGGGCTCCATGTTTTCGAAGTTTATTTTTCTTGAAATTCGGAGGGTATTTTTCGGAAATTTTTTTGCGGTAATTCGGCGTTTATCAAAGTTTATTTCTCGCAAATTCCACTTTTCCGAAATTCGGAGTTATTGTGCATTATTCTCAATACTCCAAAATCTTAGATCAAATGATATTTGAACACGAAAACACAAGAACACACGAAGCGTATTTTAGTTTCTGGAAGTTTTGAACACACAAATACACAGGCACATGAGCACAAATACTTGAATACAAAACACCTACGTTTAGCTTGTTGTAATAGACCAAGCATACTTTCGCGGTTGCTGTCACATATGGAAGCGCGCTCCTTTCGATAGATGATTCTCAGCTTTGAAAGTGACCTTTACGTTTGCGTAAACACTGAGAGAGCCAGAAGACTCATCGCGCAGCGAGTAAAGCACTGGCCACTGTGTGTGAAGCCTAGAAAACGCAGGGGTTCAACAATGTTCTGATTTCATAGCTCTGAGAGTTCGTAAAATCACTCATGAGCTGGCTAATTTCGTCAGTTTCAGAAACACTATAGCTTAAAATAGGCGCATATCCGAACCTATCCAAACCCGCTGTTAATTAACAAGATTTCTCCGGAGTTCTCTACTCCTAAACATGCGATAAATGCCCCGCATCTCAGTCATATGCTCTGGCTTGCCCCGCGTTACGAAGCGAAAAGGACAACACTGAAGACGGTGGGACGCAGCTCTGCGCAGTCCACCTTGAGGGCCGTTATGGGCAGTCCAACGGGCCCACGAAGCGGCCGAAGGCTAGGTCTTTCGGTCCCAACGTGGAGCGGCCCGCTTCGGGCTAGGAAACTAGCGCGACTTATCGGACCTTAATAAAGTTCTTTCATCCATCCATTCATGTTTCGAACACGCCTATTTGAACACTGTAGCAGAACGATTCACTCACCGCAAGGTTCCCCTCAGTTGTCTGTCTCCACTTTTCAGCGACAGCAGCCTATAGTATCCTTGAAAACTGCGACAGTCCGTTGAGCGGGCATTCTCGTCAAGGAGGTCCAACAGACTTGCGACATCTGATGTGAAGACCTCATATGGGTCCGCCATTGACGGAGCGTGACCTATCAGTGCGATGTTGCGGTCTACGAGATATTGTTGACGTCAGTCAGTCAAGAACTTTATTGATAGGTCCTGACGATAGGACGCCCGAGTAGGCACCCTGAGTAGGCTGTTGCACGGCAGCTGGGCACCTGCCAGAGAGAGGGCTCACTCTATCCAGTGCCAATGCGAGTACATTGTTTGTCACGAATAGGAAAATTCTAAAAGCTCGGAACATTGGCAACACAGACACTTTCCCTGCAGAGGAGCCATAAGCGTTCCATGCTTCTGGTGGCGTGCTAGTCCGAGGAATGCCATCAACATAGAACAGAACAATTACAGGAGTTCTACACCTCCGGAAACGCAGCAATGTCCAACGCAAGCTAAGAGGCATCAAAGGGCACTAACTAAAACGCATGATCCTGACCTAGTCATACCCTTTGTCACGCATCATTATTCGGCACCAGAAATTTACCACGATGCAGGAATCCAAGTTAAAAATCCAAGCAA